>NW_017307215.1:684266-686910 GCF_000935625.1 Nanorana parkeri
GTCTGTACACCTGCTGTGCCCATTATGAGGGGCTCCCACCATCCCTGTGCTGAGTTCCTGAGTCTGTATACCTGCTGTGTCCATTATGAGGAGCTCCCACCATCCCTGTGCTGAGTTCCCGGGTCTGTACTCCTGCTGTGGCCATTATGAGGGACTCCCACCATCCTTGTGCTGAGTTCCTGGGTCTGTACACCTGCTGTGCCCATTCCGAGGAGCTTCCACCATCCCTGAGCTGAGTGCCCGGGTCTGTACACCTGCTGTGCCCATTCCGAGGAGCTTCCACCATCCCTGAGCTGAGTGCCCGGGTCTGTACACCTGCTGTGCCCATTCCGAGGAGCTTCCACCATCCCTGAGCTGAGTGCCCGGGTCTGTACACCTGCTGTGCCCATTCCGAGGAGCTTCCACCATCCCTGAGCTGAGTGCCCGGGTCTGTACACCTGCTGTGCCCATTCCGAGGAGCTTCCACCATCCCTGAGCTGAGTGCCCGGGTCTGTACACCTGCTGTGCCCATTCCGAGGAGCTTCCACCATCCCTGAGCTGAGTGCCCGGGTCTGTACACCTGCTGTGCCCATTCCGAGGAGCTTCCACCATCCCTGAGCTGAGTGCCCGGGTCTGTACACCTGCTGTGCCCATTCCGAGGAGCTTCCACCATCCCTGAGCTGAGTGCCCGGGTCTGTACACCTGCTGTGCCCATTCCGAGGAGCTTCCACCATCCCTGAGCTGAGTGCCCGGGTCTGTACACCTGCTGTGCCCATTCCGAGGAGCTTCCACCATCCCTGAGCTGAGTGCCCGGGTCTGTACACCTGCTGTGCCCATTCCGAGGAGCTTCCACCATCCCTGAGCTGAGTGCCCGGGTCTGTACACCTGCTGTGCCCATTCCGAGGAGCTTCCACCATCCCTGAGCTGAGTGCCCGGGTCTGTACACCTGCTGTGCCCATTCCGAGGAGCTTCCACCATCCCTGAGCTGAGTGCCCGGGTCTGTACACCTGCTGTGCCCATTCCGAGGAGCTTCCACCATCCCTGAGCTGAGTGCCCGGGTCTGTACACCTGCTGTGCCCATTATGAGGGGCTCCCACCATCTCTGTTTTGAGTTCTCGGGTCTGTACACCTGCTGTGCCCATTATGAGGGGTTCCCACCATCCCTGTTCTGAGTTCCTGGGTCTGTACACCCACTGTGCCCATTATGAGGGGTTCCCTGAGCTGAGTTCCTGGGTCTGTACACCTGCTGTGCCCATTATGAGGGGTTCCCACCATCCCTGTGCTGAGTTCCTGGGTCTGTAGTGTACACCTGCTGTGCCCATTATGAGGGGCTCCCTCCATCCCTGTGCTGAGTTCCCGGGTCTGTACACCAGCTGTGCCCATTATGAGGGGTTCCCACCATCCCTGTGCTGAGTTCCCGGGTCTGTACACCTGCTGTGCCCATTATGAGAATGGGGGAGTGAAAAAAAGAGACGGAAAGAAAAGCCGAGCACCCCAAGATCACCATGCAGCAGCTACAGAGTCCGGATATTCCTCCATGACTCTCTAAGACCCCAAATCTTCCCAAACTCAGCCAGAATGTCCTCCAGCATCACCTCTATAGGGAGGATTTTACCTCGTAAGGATGGCGGACACCACGCACTCCACCTCATATAACGGAATGCTAAAAAAGTGTCCAAATCAACCCCAGCGAGTCTGGAATGCCCCATACACCTCTGCATCACTCATATGGGGGAGGAAGGGGATACTCAGAGCCCTCCCCACCCTCTTGTAGACCTCTATAAACTCAGAGCCCCTCTTTCCCTCGTGTAGACCTCTACTGTGTTTCCCCGAAAATAAGACACTGTCTTATATTTTTTTTGGCTCAAAAAAACACACTAGGTCTACCAGAGCCCTCCCTACCCTCTTGTAGACCTCTATATACTCAGAGCCCTCCCTGTCCTCTTGTAGACCTCTCTATCCTCAGAGTCCTCCCTACCCTCTTGTAGACCTCTATATACTCAGAGCCCTCCCTGTCCTCTTGTAGACCTCTATATACTCAGAGCCCTCCCTGTCCCATTGGGATTCTCTCCAAATTAATCAATCGCAAACCCTCCCTCAACACCAGGCTTGGGCAATCCCTTAAGGCCAGTGGCTCGCAAAAAACAGACGCTACTCAGGAAATCTTTTTGGAAGAGATCTGATCTCTTCTGCCGTTACTTGCCACTGCTGAAGCATTTTCAAAAACGGGGCAACAAGCTATGAGCTTATCATGCTTGACCCTCAGGCTTTTCACTGGCCCACCATTTTCCTCTCGCAGAAAGGGCCAAACCTAGAGCAGGAAAATACCCACCCACCCAGGCGGTCTCTCTGCCAACATTTTACCAAGGTTGTACTTTAAAAACATCAGAGAGAAAAAGACTACATCCCTAGACCTAGACTGTATATTGTTCTATCACTGAGGCCACCTCCTCCTGCGCCTCCCCGATCCCAGAGATGAAAACAGAAACATCGTCAGCGTAGGCCACAACCTTCAATGTAAAACCTCATACTGCCACTAGATGGCAACCTAAATCTATTCACCCCACAAGCCCATCTCTATATACAGGTTCCCATTATAGTCTGTCTTTTACTCAGCTACTGGTGACAGGGTTTCATTATACCTCTAGACTGTAAGCTCCTGGGG
>NW_017307216.1:0-1538 GCF_000935625.1 Nanorana parkeri
AATAACGATGCTTGTTTGAGTGTCGCTTGCTTTTCCATGTGTCACAACTCTCACAGAGCCTGACTCCTGAACAACATAACATTATACTTGTTTGTTGGAAGCAATGCATGATGGGATATGTAGTCTTGAAAAATCTAGAGTGAATCACATCAAGCAGCAGGGAAAGGGATGCAAAGCACACTGGGAATCCAGGAAGTTGTTGAACGTGATCAGTAGATGGAAGGCAGCACTCACTACATAAAAGGAATTTCTTTCTGGTAAGCTTTGATGGCATTATGAAAAACAACTCTAGTATGTATCCCTATTACAATGCTGATGTTAGATAATCGTGCAGTGTATTGGCACCTTAATACTATCTGTCTATCTGATCTGGAATAAGGCTGCAGCCAGAGAAATCACAGTAACATCAGAGCTTCTAATGTTTTTCACTTTCAGGGGAGCTTGGTAATGGTGGACTCCAAACATAACGTATTCTTAGCTTTATGGTAATGATGAAGGCAAATAGGAAGACATCGGTTCTACTGCAGTTGTTTTGCTCTTTCTAGGGAAAAAGATACCTGTACCACAACTACACAAAAAAAACCCCTTTGCACCTCCACATGACAGGGCCAGAGAAAATGCGTTAAATACGTATTGCAGAATTTGTCACAATAGCGTATAATGACGTAGCTAACGGCACTTTTACTTCGGCAGCACGTTTTGTATACCCGGTGTGCTACTCTGCAGCTCATACAAGCTGCAATCTGTGTACGATCTGCATTTACCAACAGTGCAATGGCCTGTCTAAGCAGTGCATTTAAAGGGTAAGTACACTTTTTGCCACAAGATGTGAGAACATGAACTCGCCCACACTGCTCACCAGTGGCGTAACCAGAGTTATGGGCGCCCGGGGCAGAACATTTTTTTCGCCCCCCCATATTATATAAACATCCACTGGAACTGTACCCCCCACCCCCACACATATTTATCAGCTAAGGAACTACAAGTCCAAGCATGCCATCATTGTCCCTGTACACCCCCCCCACCCCCCACACACACACATATCACCCAGGGAATGGCAATATCTGGTTGTTGTACAGGGGCAATGAGGGCATGCTAGGTGGATGCATGCACTACTTTATTCAATCACACCTCAACGCATGGCATTGCATTACTGCATGTTCGATCACACTGTGGGCTGGAGACGCTTTCAAATGAATGGCACCTCCCGCACTGTTACCGGACAGTAGGTGCATTGCTCGGTACATTACGAGTAATGCATGGGCTTGGTGTGAACGGGCCCAATAGGTATGAAATGTGGTGGCAGGAAGAGGTGGTGGAGTGGTGTGGGTAAGCAAGGAGAGGTGGTGGGGGTAAGTTCATTTTCTCTCATTTTGTTTTATTTATATTCATTAAGGGCTTGTACACACCAATTGCGTTGCATTCCAGAGCGGGAGCTCCTGGAACGCACCTCAATCGCTCACAAAATCTCCCCCTGCGTACTGGGGGGAGTGGCGGTGCAGCCACGCCCCCCCCCCCCCCCCCGGGGGATCGGGCGG
>NW_017307216.1:2514-10278 GCF_000935625.1 Nanorana parkeri
GGGGTGTACAGGGACAATGATGGCATGCTTGGACTTGTAGTTCCTTAGCTGATAAATATGTGTGGGTGTGGGGGGTACAGTTCTAGTGTATGTTTATATAATATGGGGGGGGCGAAAAAAATGTTCTGCCCCGGGCGCCCATAACTCTGGTTACGCCACTGGCTGCGGTGGATGCATGCACTACTTTATTCAATCACACCTCAACGCATGGCATTGCATTACTGCATGTTCGATCACACTGTGGGCTGGAGACGCTTTCAAATGAATGGCACCTCCCGCACTGTTACCGGACAGTAGGTGCATTGCTCGGTACATTACGAGTAATGCATGGGCTTGGTGTGAACGGGCCCAATAGGTATGAAATGTGGTGGCAGGAAGAGGTGGTGGAGTGGTGTGGGTAAGCAAGGAGAGGTGGTGGGGGTAAGTTCATTTTCTCTCATTTTGTTTTATTTATATTCATTAAGGGCTTGTACACACCAATTGCGTTGCATTCCAGAGCGGGAGCTCCTGGAACGCACCTCAATCGCTCACAAAATCTCCCCCTGCGTACTGGGGGGAGTGGCGGTGCAGCCACGCCAAGTGCGATCGGACGCGTTGCAAAACATTGCCTGCGCTCGGTTCCACTGCAAACGCAAAAAATAGAGCATGCAGCATTTTGTGCGTTTGCAGTGGAACGGACAAGTGCAACTTGTCTGATCGCACTGCGGGTGGTGGGGTGTGTGGCTGTGGTGCCATTGACTTCAATGAACTGCCACGCCCCCTCCCGCCCCAGAACGAAGGGGGAAGTTTTGTAAGCGATTGCGGTGCGTTCCAGCAGCTACCACTCTGGAACGCACCGCAATTGGTGTGAACAAGCCCTTAGGCCAGGGGTAGGCAACCATGCCTCTCCAGCTGTGCTGAAACTACAAATCCCATATGGCATTGCAAGCCATAGGCATGACTCCCAGAGGCAGGAGCATGATGAGATTTGTCGTTCCAGCACAGCTGAAGAGCCAAGGTTGCCTACCCCTGCCTTTAGTCAGTCGCTCACATTATATAGTTGTTGGTAAATCTAACAGAGATTGTGCATGAGTAGCCATCTCTACACATTTGTTACAAGAAAAATACTGTGATGTTGACACAAAAGTAAAACCACTTGACTGATTCCATGTAGAATTCACTACTATTATTCACCTGATAGCTTCTCAGAAGATTGGGGGTTCCCATGGAAGGGTATGGGCTATGGAGCACAATCCAGACATCGAGGGGACATGTCACGGGCGGTGATTGTGTTGTGATCGCTCTCAGGCCTCATTCAGGCGGGGCCATAAAAACAGGTAGTTTGATCTGCGTTTTTACCACCACCCTGACCACCCACACAAATAGCGGCCACTCAGGGTTGTACAGATGGCATACAAAGCATCCTGGTTGTGGCAAATTTCAAACAGCATGTCGCTTTTGGTAAGCAGGGCCACTTACCAAATGTGACTATTGCAATCAATAGGACTGCACCGCAACCATGTGGGTAAGCGTTGGTGGTGTGTTATTGCAATTGAAAATCCCCCATTGGGATGAAAAAAAACACTTTCAAGAGGCAGCAAGATCCTGAACGCTGGGCAGCTGTTGTTCTACCGCCCCTTGCTTTTCTGAGGGAAGGTAGAGCCTGCCACCTGAAGGCAGTAATTATGGCAAAATAGATCCGAATGGCCAATAAAATCACAAATCAGGGGTTCATTTATAAAAGTTCCACCCGCTGTATAGCCGGGTGCCATTTGCCACCAGATGCCATTCGCACAACACTGTGCTGACCAGTATAGGACATGTAGAAACTATAATGAATGATCCCCTGTGTCTTTGTGTTCTTTCCTTTTTTGTGTATTTGATCATTATTTATATATTGTCACTTGAAACTTTTTTTTAATTTTGGTTTTCTTAAAAAATAAAAAACCCCCATAAAATAATATTGGTAATGATGGGTCATTTATTGGCACAAGAACAGATCCAACATAGTGGAAAGAAGCTTTGTAATCCTCGGCGGCCATTTTTAAGCCCATTGAAACCTTAGAAACCACATTTGACTGAACAATTGAGAAAAAATGGCTGGCAGCTCCCACATTTCAATGAAAGTTTGAGGAAAAATGGCTGACAGCTACCACATTTCACTGAAGGTTTGAGGAAAAATGGCTGACAGCTACCACATTTCACTGAAGGTTTGAGGAAAAATGGCTGACAGCTACCACATTTCACTGAAGGTTTGAGGAAAAATGGCTGGCAGCTCCCACATTTCAATGAAACTTTGAGGGGGAAAAAAAAGCACAAAATGTTACTATATGAAACCGGCCCTACATGACAAGGCCTTTTATGTCATTGTGTCAATTGTATGTATTTATTGTAAATTTACCATGTTATTTAAAATGAGAATACACACATACCAGACGAGTAGCGAGCTCTCACCTGTGCTGTATCATGGAAATGGACGCCAGTGAAGAGATTCTTATCCCAGTCAGGACAGAGAATGGCCTCAGATACAGTGCTGGACACAGCAATCAGCCATCTGAGGGGTAGAGCATATCAACTGCTTATTCCCACCACAGAAATGCCTCAGCTGTTTGCTAATGAGGAAATAATGAAGTCAAAGTTTCAGGCCTCTGCCAGTGAGGCCTCACAGGGCACCATTCTGGTTAGATTACAAAGGGCAGACAGTATGCAAAGCAAAACCCTCCATACCCAGCTTCCCTTGCCACCCGGTGTCCCCTGGTCACAAGACTTGCATGATAAATGCAATGATATGAATAATAAAGTGATACAAGAAGGTCTGTGGCATTAATAAGGGGGGCAGCAGAGTAAGGTTTCTCACAGGGCACCATTCTGGTTAAATTACAAAGGGCAGTCAGTATGCAAAACAAAACCCTCCATACCCAGCTTCCCTTGCCACCCGTGTCCCCTGGTCACATGACTTGCATGATAAATGCAATGATATGGATAATAATCTGATACAAGAAACTGAAGCAGAGCCATCCCTAATGAGGCAGCCTGAGGCTAGTGGCACTCCCTGGGTGTCAGCAAAGTAAAGTTTCACACAGGGCACCATGCAACCTGAGGGCCATGTCAAACTTTGTATCAGCTACAAATCTCTCTGCTTATTTTTTCTGGTGACTTGCAACTGGCTACAGAATAGCTGATTTTTTTAGGGCCTGTACAAAGTCTGGTTTATTGGGGGCTTGGTGCGGACCCAGTTTTCCAAAACTGTGATTGGCGAACCCCCCCCCCCCCCCCCCGCCCAATCAGTAGCAGCAGGGGTATTCCCTGACAAGATAAATTGTTATATCTATGACCAGCTTAAGGCTACTATACCCAAAGCTATTTTTTCTCATTTATAATTAATAAAGTCCAATGTAAGCACTTTTTCCTGTTTGTCTCCCTTACCCTGTGACTTGCTTCAGTAATGATGATGACTGGGAAGTTGGTAATGTGTATAGTATATTTGTGATGCCGAGAGCTGTCACATGCAATAGCTAAAGTGAAACTGTTTCCCAAAGGCAAAACAACAAGAATTAACCTCCATCCTTCTGGTCCCTGGACTGGACAGAGGGATGGTGGCTGCCTGGACTGGACTGAGGGCTGGAGACTGCCTGGACTGGACTGAGGGATGGTGGCTCCCATAGCTGACCTGTCTTTCTAAAAAATGCAAGTCGCATGACTGGCAAGCTGATTAGAAATTTTGATTTCACTACAACTTATGAATATGCATGTTGGCTGGAATTAAATGATTGAAGCCCGAGACCACCAGGCACGTAGCATTTTCAGAAGCAGATGCACAATGGCGGCCTTTGCATTCAAACTATTTGAATTTACTATTACTCCCTAAGTTGCTGTCCTGATCCACACATGGCTAGAATTCCTGTACTTGTTAATATGGGGTAATATGGGCCATTCCACAATGGGAATGCAGTACATGACTGCCTAGTGAGCAGGACGAGCGCTATCACATGGGAGTGGGAGAGCGGTGTAGTATCCAGTTATTCATATTGGACATGGTTGATCTTTTCTGGGCTGGCATTGAGACATTCAGGAGGTCTAATCATTAAAGCTTGACCCTAAGCACAGCTATTGTTACTGTTATTTTGATCTTCTCATCAGCAACTGCGTTATAAAGCAGCCTCTGGTGTGCGCTGTGTCGGAAGCACCTCGCACAGTAATCCTTTTTTTCCAAACTGTATTAAAATATAAAAAAGTGGGGGGCGTGGCCGACCATGGAGGAGTAAACACGCACAGATTCGAGCTCTGCCGATCCGGGGCTGCACTTAAGTGAACTTTTTAGCTCAGGACTCACCTTATGCTCTATGCCCGGTGCCCGGACCTCGCCCGAGCCTCCTTCTACATCCTGGACCCGAGACATCGCCTCCTACTTCCGCCACCGAATAAAAAAGTAACATTTAATTCAGTTTTATTCACTGCAGAATGTGATGTACTGTATAACATCACACTGCAGTGGCGTAAACTGACTTCATTGAAACAAGGCACTCAAATTTGCCCAGCACAGGCTAATGCATTTGGTGTTAGCGGGCCCTATTTCTCACATTATGAGTGACACTATTTTTATTCCTTTAGGAGCTCCCTCTATGTTCTACTGAGCACACCAGCTATACAGCAAGAGACAAACTTCCAGCTCCTCACTAGAACAGTGTCTATGAACAATATCAGTTCCGCTGTTGTGCCTCTGCCACCACCCCATTATGCTGTGCCATTCACAAAGCACAGTACAAACGTCATCACAGTGCTTTGTGAATGGTACAGCAGATTGAGGGGGGCAGAGAGACAACACCAGTACTGGCATCATTCATAGACAGCGGGGAGCCAGAATTGTAGCAGCAGTGCTCAGTGAAAGCTCCTAAAGGAATAAAAATGATACTTGAAATGTGGGAATTAAAGATAAAAAATAAAGTAAAAATAGCTGTACCTGGAGTTGGGCTTTAGGGCAATAGGGTATATACTGTGAGGGGAATGTATCAAATTTTTAAGCAGCTGTGCAAGGCAACCAATCAGCCTCTCTCTTTCATTTTCAAATCACAACTAAACAAACTGAAGAGAGAAGCTGATCGGTTGCCATGCACACCTGCTCCAGATTTTGTCTGCTCCAGTTTTGATAAATTCCCCTCTGTATGTCTTAGATCAGCGTTTCTCAACCTTTTTTCAGTCCCAGCACCCTTTATATGTAAAATCTCAAAGCACCCAGTCTAAAATGTAAAAAATGACATTTCCCCCCTGTGATTCATCAGACCATGCCACCTTCTTCCATTGCTCTGTGGTCCAGTTCTGATGCTCACATGCCCATTGTAGATGCTTTTGGTGATGGACATGGTCAGCATGGGCCTTTTGACCGGTCTCCGGCTACACAGCCCCATATGCAACAACTTGCAATGCACTCCATGTTCAGATACCTTTCTATTGGAACCAGCATTAACCTTCAGCAATGTGAGCTACAGAAGCTCTTCTATTGGATTGGGCTACATAGGTCAGCCTTTGCTTCTCGCGTGCATCAGTGAGCCTTGGCTGCCCATGACCTCGGCCTACTCAACTGAAAAGTTGCATTGAGTTTGGGGAAACCACTCGAAACATTCATTGTGTTGATCTATTTAATTTGCTTTTGTTTGATGTGTTCACTGCAAACAACTGAATGTTTAGAACTTTTGCCAAACCAGATTTATTGGTGAACTATGCTTCCAGCGGTGTCTCTAGGAACATTCAGTGCTCTTGCTATCTTTTTGTATCCTGTTCCTTGTTTGTGAAGGACGGTGATCTCTTAACTTTTTTGACTTAAGGTGGCCATACACTCTACAACCATCGCAAGACTTTAGTCTTGCGATGGTTGTACAGGGATTAAAAAAACGTACGATCTGCCTATCTTGGACAGGCAGATCGCACTCTCGATCATCGCAAGCCCGCCCTCCTGAGGGGCGGGCTTCCGATGACCGCAATGCTGAACGGGCAGTGTGCGCGTGCGCACACCGGCCCGTTCAGCATTTATCTTCCAAGCACCGTTCTAACCAGCCGAGAATCGTACGATTCCCGGCTGGTTTTTGAACATGCTGGTTCGACAGAAGACGTGCGACCGTACAGTAGAAACGGTCGCACGTCTCCGTTCACACTGCTCGATTATCGTACGAAAACCCGATCGCATACGATTATCGTACGATAATCGTGCAGTGTATGGGCACCTTAAGTCATATTTCTAACATGCAGTCAAACTTGACACTCAACAAACCCGTAACCATTTCAGGTATTTCCGGTGTTCTAGCTCAAGCACACCTGGTAAACTGATGAAGCCCTTGATTACTTGCATCAGGTGTGCTCGAGACAAACCTGTTTTGCAGATGTGTGCTCTTGTGAGAGATTCTATTCAGGGGTTTCTGAGTGCAGAAATTATTAAAAGTTGAATTTGGGGAAACCACTTGAAACGTTTGTAGTGTTGACCTATTTCAATTAATTTTGTTTGATATGTTCACTGCAAACAACTGAATGTTTGTAAATGTTGCCAATTCATGTTTATTGGCGAAACTATGCTTCCAGCGGTGTGGTGTCTCTAGGAACATTCAGTGCCCTTGCTATCTTTTTGTATCCTGTTCCTTGTTTGTGAAGGACGGTGATCTCTTAACTTTTTTGACTTAGTCATATTTCTAACATGCAGTCAAACTTGACACTCAACAAACCCCTAGCCAGGTCAGGTATTTCATGTGTTCTAGCCCAAGCACACCTGGTGCAACTAATGACGCCCTCGATTACTGTACTTGCATCAAGTGTGCTTGAGACAACACCTGTGTTACAGATGTGTGCCCTTGTGAGAGATTCTAATCAGGGGGTTGAATCATTCTGAGATTGCAGAAGTCACCCCCCCCCCCCATTTTTAATACCCAAAAAAAGAAGAATGCCAAGGTCAAGGTCATTAAGATTTTAGTCCTTTCGTTTGTATTCAGCCTGTAAAGTCAATATAGAATAGAGCTATGAGAACTGCCAATATATTTTAAAGGATGTTTGCTATGGGACTGTTATGCTGACCCTTCACCGCCTGCATACTTTTCCCATGTGAGTCACCTATTAACAAGTGAAGTTTGAACTTCCAGTTGGAAAAAAGAATACACCGGGTAAATGCTTGTTGTATGTCAGTGACTAACTAGAAAGCCAGCACATTTAAAAGTAATTGTGTCATAAGAGAAATAGGTGGTCATTACTGAGCTGCTTCAGAAATATTGGCTGGCTGTCAGACCCCATTCACACTGAGCAATTTGTGGCACGGTTTCCACTAAAAAAAAAATCTCTCAATGTAGCTCATCAAATGCATTTCAATGGAGCTGTTCCACACCTCAATGTCGCTCGAACATGACCTATTTTTCCAGCAGCTTTTTGTGCAATTTGGCCCCAATAGGCTTTGATAGACTGCCAAAAGAAGCCCTACGTAGTTCAACCAAATGTGCACTGCAGTTCAATGTCTCATCTCAAATCAGTGCTGGAAAAGAGCTTTTTTTTTTTTATGTAGCTCAGTGTGAATGGGGTCTTATGTTCACCCTCTGGCTTGAGGGCAGGTTCATACCACATCCAGATCATCTCCAGACCAGGCCAGATTGTTTCCGGACCCAAAATGCATCCTAATGTATCCCTATGCTATTTCTGGCCTTTGTTCACACCAGTGCAGTCCGTTCCAGAAAAATACTGCAGATCTCATTTTGTCTGGAACTGTGTGCAGGTGCACACCGTTTCCCGGACAAATGGTGTGAACCTGCCCTTAGC
>NW_017307216.1:17726-18128 GCF_000935625.1 Nanorana parkeri
TCTTCCGAGCACCGTTCTAACCAGCCGAGAATCGTACGATTCCCGGCTGGTTTTCGAACATGCTGGTTCGACAGAAGACGTGCGACCGTACAGTAGAAACGGTCGCACGTCTCCGTTCACACTGCTCGATTATCGTACGAAAACCCGATCGCATACGATTATCGTACGATAATCGTGCAGTGTATGGGCACCTTAAGTCATATTTCTAACATGCAGTCAAACTTGACACTCAACAAACCCGTAACCATTTCAGGTATTTCCGGTGTTCTAGCTCAAGCACACCTGGTAAACTGATGAAGCCCTTGATTACTTGCATCAGGTGTGCTCGAGACAAACCTGTTTTGCAGATGTGTGCTCTTGTGAGAGATTCTATTCAGGGGTTTCTGAGTGCAGAAATTATTA
>NW_017307216.1:18571-53072 GCF_000935625.1 Nanorana parkeri
TATTCTTTTGAAGTTGCGAAATGCCCCCCCCCCCCCCATTCTTGATAGCCAAAATATGACGAATGCCAAGGTCATTAAGATTTTAGTCCTTTCGTTTGTATTCAGCCTGTAAAGTCAATATAGAATAGAGCTATGAGAACTGCCAATATATTTTAAAGGATGTTTGCTATGGGACTGTTATGCTGACCCTTCACCGCCTGCATACTTTTCCCATGTGAGTCACCTATTAACAAGTGAAGTTTGAACTTCCAGTTGGAAAAAAGAATACACCGGGTAAATGCTTGTTGTATGTCAGTGACTAACTAGAAAGCCAGCACATTTAAAAGTAATTGTGTCATAAGAGAAATAGGTGGTCATTACTGAGCTGCTTCAGAAATATTGGCTGGCTGTCAGACCCCATTCACACTGAGCAATTTGTGGCACGGTTTCCACTAAAAAAAAAATCTCTCAATGTAGCTCATCAAATGCATTTCAATGGAGCTGTTCCACACCTCAATGTCGCTCGAACATGACCTATTTTTCCAGCAGCTTTTTGTGCAATTTGGCCCCAATAGGCTTTGATAGACTGCCAAAAGAAGCCCTACGTAGTGCAACCAAATGTGCACTGCAGTTCAATGTCTCATCTCAAATCAGTGCTGGAAAAGAGCTTTTTTTTTTTTATGTAGCTCAGTGTGAATGGGGTCTTATGTTCACCCTCTGGCTTGAGGGCAGGTTCATACCACATCCAGATCATCTCCAGACCAGGCCAGATTGTTTCCGGACCCAAAATGCATCCTAATGTATCCCTATGCTATTTCTGGCCTTTGTTCACACCAGTGCAGTCCGTTCCAGAAAAATACTGCAGATCTCATTTTGTCTGGAACTGTGTGCAGGTGCACACCGTTTCCCGGACAAATGGTGTGAACCTGCCCTTAGCAGAGAGATTTGCGAGTCATTGATGGAGAAAAAGCATGCAGAATAGTTCAAACTTCACTAGGTGCATACGTGTTCAAGGTTAGTCACTAGTTCGTGAAGTGTGGAAAATAATGACAGCCATGTGGCAGCGTTCATATGTCCCTGACAAGTTTACTTTGATAAAGCACTATTCTGTATTAACCAATCAGAATGTAACTTTCATGACTCATAGTAAATCAGGGCAAAATAAAGATATGTTGGTAGCATGAAAAGTCCATTCACATTTAGGCCCCTATAATATAATTAAAAAAAGGTCTGTGCTTGGGTAAATACAAGGAATGCTGCCATCTAGTTTTTAAAATATTGTCTGCCATACGATTCAATGACTTTAATGTTCTGAGCCTACTCGGAACAAGCCTACAAATCAGGAGACTTTGCTAAGTTTGCTTGATACCGGTTTGTTCTTGGTCAGGGATGTAGAAAGTATGGAAACCAGAGATAGGCAGGTAACTTACATGTTCAGAAGGAGATCAGCAAGTTTGGCCTACATTTCCCTTAGCACCGGTATCCTGTAAGAAAATGAGTGAAGGTCTCACCAATATAGGTGGTCAGGAAGAAGGGGGTACAAATACCCAGGAACTAAGCAGATTTCAGACTGCCCTAGTTTTATAAACCTCTTCCAGTTTATGTAAAGCTGTATGACAAAAGACTCAAATGAAGATTTCATAAAATATTTATGTTTAGCACAACCTCTGATATACACACAAATATTTACACAAAGGTTTCCACTGTATGACAGTAAAGTATGTACAGATGTATACGTATAAAATATACACATTATTCTGCAGGTCTTGCCCTCATAAGTGCTGATCCCGCTTCCAAACCACTTCATGGCTAACACAAGTCTTATATACGTGCCGATCCACTGATACATCACTACGTCACAATGGAGACTCGCGGCGCGATGGGCGTTTCACAACTCCCATCTCTCTTGATGTCTCAGTTACGTGATCTAGGTTTCCGCAGGAAGTGACAGAGTCTGTGATGTCATTGTTACATGACCGTTCTTAGTGAAGTGCCTGTTCTTAGCCAGTCGAGACAGCTTTTTCCTATCAGTGTGTGTCCACGCGGAATGACAGCAGTTTTTCGGAGTGCATGCTGTTAAGGGTTCGCAAGTCTGGCAGTCGCAGCAGCAGTTTGGTGAACCGGGAAGTGTCGTTTGGAGTGTTTTTTAGAATAAGGGAGCGGAGGGCGCGTATCAAAGTCTCTTGCAGCTGCTCTACCAATGAACCGTTTTCCATTCCAGAGCGATCTGCAACAAAGGAAATTAAAAAAAATTAAATACACTGGAAGCAAACTCTGCATTTTTTTTTAAAAACAGTAACAGTATTTTTTTTATATTGATACAAGATTTTGCTGCACTAGGCTTTTCTATAATTTAGCATTAATAATATATTTTTTTTTTAAAAAGACCTTTCTGATTCAATCATCAGCTAGCCTATGGTTTTCTTAAACTGGCAAGACAATTCAAATATGGCACCATGTATGGGTGTGTTCTAAACACTGTGGGCCGGAATTTATCAAAACTGGAGCAGACAAAATCTGGAGCAGTCGCCTATGGCATCAATCAGCTTCTCTTTTCAATCTGTTCAGTTAAGTTTTGAAAATGAAAAGGTGGATGCCGATTGGTTGCCATGCACAGCTGCTTAAGATTTTTGTCTGCTCCAGTTTTGATAAATGCCCCTCTGTCTGCATACAGAACTCTCCAAAAAAAGTAAATGTCCACTCCTTTTTATAACACTGGGACTGATCATGAGCCGCAAGGCCACCCTCCTTTTTGGAGCAAAGTTGAAATAGTGGATATATAAGCTATGCTGAAAGATTGATGCATATGTGCGAGTTTAATGTGTCCAGAGATATACACATCACTCCTTAGCGCCTGCTTTTTCTTTTTTTATATAGCTCCCCACACCTGCTAATCACTCCATTGAACTCCTGCTAGTCTTTCTGGTAGTGAAACACAACTAGAAAAGTGAAGGTTGTCAAAGGATATTGCCACCAGCTAGAGTAGAGTACTATGAATACCAAAAACTTCTTTAAGGAAGGCAGAAGAAGAAAAATGTTTTTCATATTCCAGTAATATAGTAAATACTGACCTGCAGATACCAGTACAAGAGCAGTGAAGATGCCCAACTCCTCCTGACTCAGGTTGAGAGACGCTAACTTTTCACTGAAGTCAAACATCGAGCTGAGAAGCTCCCCCATGCCCATGGCTTGGAGTTCCGGTAGAGAGTATGTTGCTCCACTCAAGAACCTCAGAGAACGTTCCCGCACATCAAACAGAGTAGCAAACCGCACCATGAGGACCTAATATGTGAAACAAAAACAGAGGGACATGGAGATTAGAAACAGAAAAAGGCAGCAGAATGAGAGTATGTGGCGAGACTAGTTTAGAGGCAGGGGCTCCGACTATGTACACCCTAACCCTGGTTATGTCAGTATGCAACAACACAAAGGTCATACCTCTAATGTTACCCATGAGCCAGAAAATATAATTGCTCTTTCAAAGTAATGGAAAGCTGCAACAGATTTGGGACTATGTGCTTTTGTCTACAAACGTCTCTCTGATGGCACCTGGCCTGCACTGGGACAGCTAGGGAAATGGTACAATGGTATGTTTTCATGTACGTGAGGCAGTCATTGGAAGAGAACAATACATTTCTGATTTGACTACTCAATTACTTTCCATGTTATATTGATTTTACCAAGTATGCTTGTGCTAGTCTGTGTGATCAATTTTGAACTTCAGGAAATACAGCTTGCTAGATCTGAGCAGTTCTTATTATCCCATTATCTATGCTCTCCTTGTATAATTGGATGCATGAGACTTCCATATTGGAAAAAGAATTACTGAGCAATATGCCTACAGCCTAATTGCTCACCTCAAATGTACCAGCTTTTAGCAGGGTGACCTGGTCTTGTTGCGTTAGGTTCTGGAACCCAGGAATGTGACGTGCAAATTCCACCACCTCTCGTACAGCTGGGGTGAAACTGAGGGAGAACTCTTCCCAAACTTGCTGCACAGGGCGAAGGGGACCCCCACGGTGCTGAGCGTTCATTGGACAGGCCTGGAAAGAGGCATTAAGAAATTGTTAGCATTACCATGACCACTGAACCAATCTGCAATATACATGAGTATTTGCCAGTATAAGTCTGGTACTTCCAGAAACATTTTACAATTATAAAAATACAGTCTAGGTAAGACAAAGTGGAACAATAGTTAAAATAGACCCCCTTACACCCACCTTGCCCCCCAATGGTATAAAAGGGAACATTAATCCTGAAATCCATTTTAATTGAAACAATGCTCTGGGATACCATAATGGTGAGACATGTCACTGAATGCCTAGGCATTTAGTCACATGATGTCTGGCAAAGGTGAGAACTGTTAGGGTCAGCTGATCTTCTTGAGCAGAGATCTTGTGACCAAATAACTAGGCAAAAGAGCAGTTTCACTATGTGTAATAAAAATAAATGTGGTAGAAACAAGCTAATATATTGGTTAACCTTACCAGATGCACGCTGCGTCCGCCTCTGGAATCTCCACTGTCCTGTGTCCAACATGGAGGCGGTGGGTTGTTTGGCTGCTGCTCCCAAGATGTCGTCTTCCTGCTGACTTTTTCATTGGCATAGACAAAAATCTGTCGATGAGCTTGGGTCACTTGACCTATGACGTCATCAACGTGGTCTGGACTGGGGGAGCGGGGTGGTGTCAGTTGCTGGGGGTAGTGGGGGTAAACCTCTGGCATGGAAGGAGGTGAAGGACAGGAAGCTGGTGCCACATGGGGAGGAGAAGAAGGCCGAATCTGCTGGGGCTGAAGTGGGACAGGGCTCCTTCGCCCAAAATGCCCTCCAGTGATGTGGCTCATTGCACTGTGCATCTCAGCCAACATCCGCTGCTTCTCCCTCTTTGGGATGCGACCAAACCTCACAGCTGTAGGTCAAAAAAAGAAGATTTGTGTGTTAGCTCTCTGAGGATCATGCCATCTTGGGCTGTCCAAAACATAATGAGCCTCATTTATCAAAGTGTCTTAAAACATTCGTTTTTGTTACTTGCAAAAGCCAGACTATTCTTTCTATTTTCAAACATTCAAATAAAAGCTACAATAAATGTTCTACGATACACTGACCGCTATTCTTATTTAGACACTTTGTAAAATGAACCCGAACAGAAACATGTGCCACGCCACAGGAACTCACCATCTCTAGACATGCCCACTGAGAGACACTTGCGGAAGCGGCACTGCTGACAGCGGTTCCTATTAATGCGCACGATGGAGCAGGTCTCGTTCTTTAGACATTTCTTGTACTGAATATTCTGCTGAATGCTGCGCCGGAAAAATCCCTACAGGAGAGAAGGAACAGGGTGTTACACAGATAATTAACCATTGTTTTACCACTTAACAGATAAAAACACTTACTTCACATCATTTTCATGATACAAATCATGAGTGATCACACAATTAAATGTATATGTACATTCACAGCGCCACAGAGGGATGGAGACTGTCAAGAAGGAGCACCTGGGAGTCAATAATACTATCAATAACAGGCTGACAGATGCCATGGCCGTATACAAGCCCAAGCAGTTACATATGTACAGAGATGGACGCAGGCAGTTTGCATCCAGAGCCACTCATCCCTCACTGTACGCATGTAACCACTCAGACTTGAGTGCCATCTGTCAGCCTGTCATTCATTTGTACAGGCTGCTGACTATGGCTGTGCACAAACGCCTGTAACTCACAAACAGAAATGCACTCTTTTTTTTTTTGACAGTGTACAGCCCTCTGTGGCCGTGTGAATGAGGCCTAAAGATTCAAAATAATTTACTTAAAGAGAACATGTCTTTGGGTTCATTTAAGCTACACCTTTATTATATGATCTGCATATTAATCCCTAAATTTATGCGTGCAGTCTTTTAGGATAGATTTAAATGTGGCCTCCTATTTAGTCCGATAAGGACTCTGGAGCTTAGTTAGCAATTAAAGGTTTCTTGAAGCGTAACACTTGCTACCCGGTCAAATGCCAAACCAAATGCTGACAAGACATGTAGTATCCCTGCTAGTGAGTGTAAATAACAGCATAAGAGTTCTGTAAAGAACCATATGTACCAGAAACCCTTCAGCAAAGAGTTGAAGGTGCCAGTCAGAAGACTGATGTAATTATCAACCAACAATTCAATCAATGTCACATTGACCATCACTTTTCAACTTCAGAGTCAAACCTACCTTGCAGCCTTCGCAGGCATGTACACCATAGTGAAATCCAGAGGCTATGTCACCGCAGACTTTACACAGCAAGACCATGCCATTCAGCTCTGGAAAAGAGAGGAAACAGCCATAAGTACAGAAAATCATAGCATTATGTTAGGAGTCATGCATTCTGTGGCACTGGTCGCATGTCTAATATATATTACACAGATCTATAAACAGAATTCTGCTATTGTAAGCAGGAATGCATTGTCTTATGCACCTATACCCCGATATTCTCATCAAGCTCGAATACTGAAAAGGCGCAATAGCCATTTCTGTATGAAAATCACACCATTCGTTAGCTCTCTATGACCATTTACCAGGCGTTTGTTCATTAATCTAAATGTTTCTTGTGTTGGCCCCTCCCACTCTTCCACCACATGTCATAACTGAGTAGGCTTTACTCCTGCATGAACTCCTTCATTAGGTGGGCTTTGCTCCATGTAATGGAGCTGGTGGGTACGACACCATAGTGTTGTGGGACCTACTAGTACCAGTTTCTAATTTGCCTAGAAGCTGTTTTCGGGTTGCTCATTAGTTGTATTACAATCAAACTGTCAGAAACTTGAGCTATTCATATGATAAACAAAAGCATAAGCAGGACGTTACCCCTCAGTGTCCAAACTATCAGTAGATCTAGAGATTCAGTCAATTAGATATATGCAAATCTTAACTTTCCCTTTAAGAGAGATCTGACCCTGCCTCTTCCGATGTCTGAAGTTCCCTTTTGGTCCTTTATGTGATGGACAGCCTCACAAACCAATAAGAACGTTTGGTAAGATGAAGGATGCAGGTTTTAAGCGGTCATGATTTAAAAACAACATTCTGCTTTTTAATTTGACAGGTATTTGTTCTAATATATTGAAGGTTTACTTACTTGTAATGTTGCTGGAAGTTTTGCTTGGTGAAACTCTACTGCCATCATCTAGAGCGACATGAAGCCCCCCAGGAGACGAAGCCAGGCCGTAGCTTGATCGTGGAGAGGTCTCCCCTCCTGAGCAGGAGGAACTGGCACTGTAAGAGTTGGTTGGAGAGGGTGGCAGGTATGATGGATAGTGTGTGGCGCCAGCCTGAGGGCTCCCTGTTGAGCAGTCACTGTACAGAGACACAGGGCTGGTCCGACTTGGGGAGGAACCACTGGAACCAACATAGCTTATGACGCCCCCTAGGAAGACACAGATAGAACAAGGTAAGGATACAGACAAAATCCAGCCCATCACCTTGCAACATAAATGAGCAGACATTTTCACAACGTGCATGCAAGCTGTTAGTCAAAAGGAACCTCTATCACAACTGGACCACAAACTCATTTTGCTTTCTAATCAACCCTTATTCTCAGAAATATTGGTTCACAATGTGCTTCAATGTCACTTCCAGTCTTTTCAATTGATATATTGGATTATTATATCTGCTTCTAGTTGGCCTGGCATCGCCTCAAATAACATAATGCCATGTTGGTATCCTCCAGAGAGCAGAGCAGCTATAAATGGACAAATCTCAGCTAAGAGCATATTTAAATTCGTAGAATGCAAAAGGAAAGGATGTGCAGGAAATCACACAATCCAAACAGCAACAAGCTTTTAGAAGCCTGATCTTGCTACTCCGTAAAAGCCTTGTTGTGAAGGATTAGAACCACACCTAGCACAAGGATTCATTCACATGAATGTTACCAAGGCAAGAAACAAACCATTGCTTTATCTAACAGGACAGGTTTCCACCAGGGCATTGCTTTGCAAAGAAGTCTTGAATGTAGCAATTGAGACGCACTGACCTGCATATTGCCATTCAAGAATGTTTTTAAACAACGCATGGCATGTTAAAACACGTTCTATAGTGTGAATGAACCTTAAAGAATTTCAGTGTAGAATTTGCAGAGGTCATCTGCATTCTGGGTAACACATGCAGAGAGGAAAGGAGAGCAAAGGAACTCCCTTCCACCCACATGCCTGGAATGCACCCAGTTAATAGTTAGCTGCTCCAGCGACAGGTTATATTTGTAAACAGCTTAATTACATACATGATGCCAATAAAACCGGACAAGACGCCTACATAAAATATTTGATTGATGCATCCTGCAGGCATTAGCTGGGGACAAATTTATTCCAACAGATGCCAAGGTAAAGTAGGGAACCCTATCTTATATCTAAGCATTAAGAAGCTGCCGAGACAGATAGCCCTACTAATAATACCCAAACCAGGACGTGCTCAACTCTCCATTTTGTACAGTTATAGTTCATTTTTTCTAAATGTAATCCTTCCTTTCACATCTATGTCCCCACGAGGTGGCACTGCCACGACCATCAGCCAGGATACTGATGAGGTCACTGCAGACAATATGCCATTCTCCCTCGGCAAAGGAGGGTGACAATAAAATCTGCAGCAAGAAAAAGGTGGCCGTTTTAACTATAGAAACCGGGTTCCAGCTCTCGTTTTTCAAGCCTAGTTAAAAATAAGACAATGGATTGGTAGCTATGGGCAACACAGATCCATTTTCCCTGCAGCTTTTATACATTGGATCTCAGTGAAACCTGATAACTTGAGCGCATCGAGACTTTGTGCTATCGAAACATCACCGCATTTTGCAAAAGCTTCCATACCACCCGTTCATTTGCATTGCGTCTGTTAGGACAGTGTCATGTTTGCAACTATGTAGCAGGCATCTGGGGCAGATGTGTATCTCTGCTAACTTTTTCTGGCACTTTGTAGCTGCCGACCGAGTCACTAGAACTGCATATGTGGCATGTCTTTAAAGGCCCCTTCACACATTTCCATTCATTAGGGTACCCCATTAATTGTGAATGATCTGGCAGCAATTATAACCACATCTGCAGCACGTTCCTCAGCCTATAGTAGGTGCATTGTGGTGTACACTAGGGCAGATGTCTTGGAGACTAGTGTAAGGGCTCGTCTGTAGTCATCATGTTCTATACATATAGTATAGGACATGAGGATGTCAATGGTTGCAATAACAAACATGGCTGTCAACTAAAGTGCATTCAGCATGCATCAACATGTACTAAATGCAATTGTCAAGGGGTCAATTTAGCCTAAATCCTGCAGATAGTCACAGCCCCTGCTGCCTTTCCTTTAGTCTGGTTTAACATCCTGTCTGTTGCATGCTAAAGCATTTCAGTTGATGTGCGCTGGCATCCATTTTCTAAATGCACTATTTTTAGTGCATTGCTGCACAAGTTTTACGTTCACAGCAGGGGCAAAATACATTTGACGTCTTTCCTCAATGGGCCTTGCAGCATTGTGCTGCATCTAAATGCAGAATGTTCCATTTTCACAGAGCATGGACCAACAAGACACGGTGTGAATGGGCCCTTAATACTGCTGCAATATAGTAAAACCACTCATAATGCAGCAGGTTTTAGGACCATGCCCCATTCCCTTGGTTCGTGGTGTTCATAAAATATTAGTACAATTGTGGTTGCTGTGTCAGCAGCACTCTCTCAATCCCAATTTGAAAGCATTGCAGGGTCCTAAGCTATTAATATCGGACTCAATCGCAGTGGTCCTTCCTATAGTGGAGTATATTTAGGAAAGTGACGAGAAGCAATAGGCTTCTTTGCAAAATTACAAGACGGAGCTTCACAATTTGCTTCACATTGCTGTAACATAGGATGGTCACATCAGCACACTGCAATAGCTATTTTAGGATTCGAACATCTATTGCAAGAGCTTATTTTAGCATGGCTTGGTGAACCCAACACCTATCTACATCTCGGCTTGTCTGTCATACATTAGCAGCTGGTAAACACAGACATGACGACTACTCTTTTCTCTTCAGCAGAACAAGAAATGTCCATTGTGCATATCAACAGAAAAAAAAAAAACCTCTTTATTCATCAGTGTTTAATATACATGTAACCCAGCAGGCTTGTTACTGCCCATGGAGTCAATGAATGAGCTGATATTCATTGACAATAACTGATCTTTACTTCTCTGCTTGTGCCTAAGCAGCACCCTCCTCCTGATTCATAAATAAAACTTACATTTGTATCCTTATTGCTACACTGCCAAGTTGTGGACCACATCAAATGTAATACTGCAAGTCATTGTGGCTCAAAAATAGGAAACTAAATTTGCTTATCCAGAATCCTGTTATTTTTCTGGAAAAGAAGACGGCTGTTATGATGCAAGTAGCCAAATAAACCAATAAAAGGTGTTGGGGGAGGGGGGCAATATAGAGCTCTTGTATTTAATATGCATTGCATGTACATTTCTGATCACTTGTCACAGATCTAGAACTAAGGCTCAAATATATCCAAACTTGTCACTATACAGTGCTGACAGAGGGGATCTATTGACAACTTCCAGGAGGAACATTTTAGATTTTGTTTTTATTTTGCAGTGATCATCTGCTATGATAATAACGGTCAAACACAACTTGACGTTACTACATACACTCCTTAGGTCATATAAAAATGGTCTATTTGTAATCATAAATTAACTGGCTATGGGCAATAAATGGAGCACACCCTCTAGTGGATTGTCTACAGCAGGAGTATGCAACCTCGGCACTCCAGTTGTTGTAGAACTACAAGTCCCATGAGGCACTGCAAGACGGACAGCCATGGGCATGACTCCGAAGCAGAGGCATGATGGGATTTTTAGTTTCACCACAGCTGGAATGCCAAGGTTGCCTACCCGGAACACGTATATTGGAACTGGCTGGAGGTAGAGAGATGTAGCCATTGGGATCCCAGACCGCAAGGAAGACATCATGAAGGAATTGCACCATTCCCTAGTCCAGGCAACATTGAAAATCCACTGCTCTGTGAGCGAAGAGTTTGGCAACGTGTATTTCTCAGGGGTTCATTGAATTATATGTTGGAAGCACACCTTGTCTATAGTGGCATGGTAACCTAGTACTTGTAAATTCCCCACAGGGCACCTTCCTCTAGTCAAGCACCATGTAAAACATCTTCATTTTGGGTACAGCATGGAAGTGTTAAAGTCGCTGTCTGGGAGACAGGTTTCCCTTTACTTCCTGTCCAGTAGACTCAACGGGAAGTGAGAGGATATTTTTCCAATACAAGTGAAATCATTGACAGCTGTCAAGGAAACAAATGTCCCCGTTGGAAGATTTCCCTTCTCTAGCTGTGTTCCAGTTGCAAATTTTTATTATTTTAACTTTAATTTCCATTGACACTGTTAATCCTTGTGATTGAATGCACTGCCAGCACAGAACGGAGCGACCAGCTGTACGCAGCACGGCATTAAAGCCCACCTCTGTGCTGCCACATATATATGCGTACGGCTGCCAGAAACTCCTTCAATAAAGCAATGCAAACAACAACAAAAAATGCAAATTAATGTTGCCAACAGCAACCAGATTTCATTTCCTGAAGTTGCATCAGCTCTTGTTCACATTTCAATTGTTTGCTATACTAAAAGAAGGCCACAACAAGGCACTCTTATTCCTAAGTGTTGGAACAAATAGCAACCAATCAGAATTCATCTTGTATTATCCGACTACAGAAGAGAAACCGGTTGCTATAGGTTACTGCAATTAATAATGTATTAAAACTATAAAATGCATGGCTGTCTATAAATACTTCCACGCTCTTTAATTTATAATGGGGTATCTATGTCAAGGTCTTTCAGTTCAGATCCCGGTCTTATATAAAGCCTGTCCAGCCATATGTAATGAACACTAACTGTCTGACCTCAGGTTACTCATCGCCTCCTGCCTCACGCATACACTCCACGTGTTCCCACTGCACATGGACTGCCGAGTCACGCCCACCATGTCTGCCTGCGGCCAATCTTGGAATGCTGGCGGTGACAACTCCACCCTGACTTTTCTTAACACTCTCGCTGCTGGCTCATAATCCATACCGCACATGTATTTTTATTACACATTCATGTGCGTCGTATTAAGGCATCACTTTCAAGCAAATGGGCTGAAAAGGCACCAAAATGCCCAGCAAAGCAGACTTGCACTATTTCTGGCAATACAGTACTCCACAATGCAGGGTGGTGCGTTACCATACATTGTGGTGCGTTGCAAAGCATGTGCGTTGGAGCTTTGTTGCCTTTCAGCTCATTTCACAAAGCAAACATATCAGGTTAAGGGTCCTTATTTTCCAAAAGTGACCGTTACTTCCTGCAGAGTCCAATGTGACTTGAAAATGACAGTCACGTGGCTTCAATAAAAAGGTCCTTATCCTTGTCTTAAAGCTTTGTGAATTCAGCCTTTTGTGGAGGGGTGGGCAACTGCAGCCCTCCAGCTGTTGTGGAACTACAAGTCCCATGAGGCACTGACAGTTACAGGCATGACTCCCAGAGTCAGAGGCATGTTGGGCTTTGTAGTTATAGCACAGCTGGAGGTGCACACCCCTGCTTTAGTGCGTAGGGAAGCCAGTCAAAATGAATGGCAATGCAATGGACCGCAGTAGAAAAGTGTGAACCCAGCATCGCAGTGAGAGGGCCATTATGAAGCAATCATCCCCTAAAGTTTCTGTCTGGGGAATGCTTGAGCTGGGTAAAGAAGAACTCCGGGAACAATCGTTATTTGCCCTTGTACTGGGGTTCCCACCACACTGCAAGGGGTAAGTGCTCGTTTTGGTCTACGGAGGAAAAGTTATACACATCAGATCTGCCGAGCCAGCCGGCTGTGACAGCGCTCCCTCCATCTCCGCTGCAACGATGGTATGTCCCTCGGCGTCCTCACATCCTATACACTGTATATAGAACGTGATAACTCATGAACCTTAGAACGCTGCAGGATTAAGGAATCCCGACAACATAACATTGGGATATATTAAAAACTGAGAGCCGCTCTTCCAGATTAACTCAGAGTAAAGCCAAATACGTTTATATTCCCAGACTACCATATAGCACACTGCTTCCGACAGAGCCTTCTCCCACGGGTGTTTTGCTTTGTGCTGTATTCCCTTAAAAACCATGGCCAGACTACATTGGACCCCAGACAGCAGGCCATACTGGAAGCTGCGATTCCAAAACCTGTAGCTGCCTGTTTAGGAGTAGGGTGGAGATCAGCAGTATATGGGAGACAAACAAACAGTACAGCTCCATATTAGCGCTCATAAGAGAGTGACACGTGTGCATTTTCACACCTATTAACAGAAGTTAGGTGTCACGTGTCCACACAAACTGATACCTTTCAGTGTAAGGTAAGAGGTTAATCAAGCAAACCAGAAGCCTTGACCAAGGTGAGCTGCGTCCCACCACAACGTCGGCCACACAATAAATTACCCAATCCTACGGCCAAAGACCTGTGTGCAAATATTTGGCACACGTCCACCTAGCTTGAAGTGTGTGTGTGTGTGTAATATATATATATACACACACACACACAAATACATACATATACTTTATTATTATATTTTTTTCTTTATATACACACACACACCTATATATTTCATGTAATATACATCTATATTAGGGCAGACAACTGAATGAGAATCCAAGAGCCAGTCTGTCTAATCCAGCAGCATTATATTTAGCTCCATTGACACCAACTACAGAAAACCTCAAAAGTGAGGCACCTACTGTCATTTTTAAAAAGGAGCACTGGTGACCTGGCTTCTGAAAATTTGTCCAGCCCTGTAATATATTTCCTATACACATGTTCCACTTCAGCAAAGCTGGTAACAAAAAAATATAGAATAAACAGGTTTAAAAAATATAATAAAATAACCCAACATCATACAATCCCAGATCCAGGTCTCCAGAAGCACAATAGACACCAATTAGTACAAACATCAGGTCAGTCTAAATAATATACCGGTTTAAAATCTCAGGAATAATATTTCCTTTTAAAATTTGTTTTTTTTTCCTCCATATAAATATTTACTTAAAATAAATGTATATCTTCAGCTGTCAAGCATTACAGTATGGTATCTATATAACTTCTTAGCCAGTAAGTGATTGCTGATCATAATGTTGGGATCCTCAATGAATAACACCCCCTCCCCCACAGCACCAGCTTACCTGTGTTATTACTGCAGTCCATAGTTGTCATGGCTGAAATTCCCAGATCATTCACAGCAAGCCTTGTAATGTTACACTGCAGTCCTGGTGTCCTTTATATACCCCCTGGGTGTACAGATCCAATGTAGTAATTCCTTTTACACGGGTAATTGGTGGCAAATGTAGCAGATTTTGCCAGCAGCTGCTGCATTGGTGAAGGCAAAAAAACAAATCTCTTGTCACCCTGTAGCTTAAATGTCAATATTGGAAGCGTTGTCCTCAGCAGAGGTGACAGAGGATGTGATGTCCTCCGCAAAATGTAAAATAAAAGACGAAATGGAACAGTTGTGATGAGGCTTGCAACCTGCAATAGATCACACCCTCATCTACATTCATTTCTAGTGATCCTTGAAGACTGAAAAATTCCTTTACAGCTAAAAGCTACCCCAAAAAATGCCAATGCACCGAATGGCTACAAAAAACACCGATCGGTAACGCGACTGTAGTGTGAAGATGATAACGCACCTTATTGCATTGCTGCTCACTCTGCGGTGTCTCCTGTCAAAACAAGTACAGTGCTGCAGCTACCCTGCCTTTGCCCAGGGAAGAGAGAGCTCAGTATAGACACGTCCTGGCTCTCCACCCTCCTTGCTCTGCAATGCTCTCCCTCACACCTCCTGCTTGCTTTAGCCAGCTTGACACTGCTCACTGCAGCAATGCGCCTGCGCAATAGCGGCCGTCCTCCCCGGGCCCGGCACGCGGCACTAAAGCAAGGACCACGTGACCCCAGGGAGAGCCTCGTGCCCCAGTGACACACTTTCTTCAGCAGCCCGGCACTGCGCATGCGCTGCTGGCTCTGCGGCCAGGAGAGTCGGCTAGACTTTTTTTTTTACGCTGGGATCGGCTGAGGGAGGCGCACGTGATTCCTTGTCACACTGAGATTCAGCTTTTCATATAGATACTGCAATGGTTTTATGTGCTGCTAGGGCAGAGCCAAATCGCTGAATCAAAATGTATCACCCAGAAAACAAATATGTATTATATTTGTACTGTTTCTTCTGGTGTTATGCCTATCTTTGTTTTGCAGCAAATGGATTCCAGCACTTCCACTAGTATGGTGACAACTAGGGTTGCCACCTTTTCTTCCAGTGAAACCCGAACACTCTAGCGATGCATGGATTTTTGGGGGGGAGAATGAGTCGTGGCTTTATTCATATGTAAATAGCGCCACCCATTAATATGTAAACATCACAGTCAAGGCTATTTTCAGTTGGGTGCCAGTAGCCCCTATTTTACTTTTTGTTGCCCTTGTCTGCCTGACATTTTGTGTCCGGGTTTCAGCTGTCATGAAACCCGGACACAGCATTCAAAACCCGGACTGTCCAGGTGAATCCTGGACAGGTGGCAACCCTAGTGACAACGCTCTTTTTTTGCATTGTATGAAGCGTTGTCACACGTATGTTTGCACCGCCCAAGAGAAATACAAGTGAACATGTCAATGCACAGTGTGCAGTCACATCCTGCGCTAAACGTATAAAATAAATTGTGAGCTGATAAATGTACTTTATTGCAGAGAAGACATCATGCTATGCCTCTCCTGCAATAACACAAAGGTACCTGCCCGTTTACAACATAATCTCAGCTCATCCTCTATGCCAAGATGAATGAACACCCATGCACATGTGGAGTTTAGTGTAATATTCTCAGCACACCTCTATGCCAAGATGAATGAACACCTGTGCACATGTGGAGTTTAGTGTAATATTCTCAGCACACCTCTATGCCAAGATGAATGAACCCCTGTGCACATGTGCAGATTAGTGTAATATGCTCTGCTCACCTCTATGCCGGGATGAATGAACTCCTGTGCACATGTGCAGATTAGTGTAATATGCTCTGCTCACCTCTATGCCAGGATGAATGAACTCCTGTGCACATGTGCAGATTAGTGTAATATGCTCTGCTCACCTCTATGCCGGGATGAATGAACTCTTGTGCACATGTGCAGATTAGTGTAATATGCTCTGCTCACCTCTATGCCGGGATGAATGAACTCCTGTGCACATGTGCAGATTAGTGTAATATGCTCTGCTCACATCTATGCCAGGATGAATGAACCCCTGTGCACATGTGCAGATTAGTGTAATATGCTCTGCTCACCTCTATGCCGGGATGAATGAACTCTTGTGCACATGTGCAGATTAGTGTAATATGCTCTGCTCACCTCTATGCCGGGATGAATGAACTCCTGTGCACATGTGCAGATTAGTGTAATATTCTCTGCTCACCTCTATGCCAGGATGAATGAACTCCAGTGCAAATGTGCAGATTAGTGTAATATTGTCAGCACACCTCTATGCCAGGATGAATGAACTCCTGTGCACATGTGCAGATTAGTGTAATATGCTCTGCTCACCTCTATGCCGGGATGAATGAACTCCAGGCTGTGCACATGTGGAGTTTAGTGTAATATGCTCTGCTCACCTCTATGCCGGGATGAATGAACTCCAGGCTGTGCACATGTGGAGTTTAGTGTAATATTGTCAGCACACCTCTATGCCGGGATGAATTAACTCCTGTGCAAGTGTGCAGACTAGTGTAATATTCTCAGCAGACCTCTATGTCGGGATGAATGAACTCCTGTGCACATGTGCAGCTCAGTGTAATATTCTCAATACACCTCTATGCCGGGATGAATGAACTCCAGTGCAAATGTGCAGAATGCAGATTAGTGTAATATTGTCAGCACACCTCTATGCCGGGGTGAATGAATTCCTGTTCACATGTGCAGCTTAATGTAACATTCTTTGCTCACCTCTATGCCAGGAGGAATGAACTCCTGTTCACATGTGCAGATTAGTGTAACATTCTCAGCTCACCTCTATGCCGGGATGAATGGACGCCTGTGCACATTGTTCTTATTATTATACAGGATGTATATAGCGCCAACAGTTTGCGCAGCGCTTTACAATATAAGGAAGACATTACAATCACAATACAATTCAAGACAAGATGAGTGTAATATTCTCAGCACACCTCTATGCCGGGATGAATGAACCCCTGTGCACATGTACAGCTTAATGTAACATTCTCTGCTCACCTCTATGCCAGGATGAATGAACCCCTGTGCACATGTGCAGCTTAATGTAACATTCTCAGCACACCTCTATGCCGGGATGAATGAATGCCGTGCACATGTGCAGCTCAGTGTAATATTCTCTGCTCGCATCTATGCCGGAATGAATGAACACCCGTGCACATGCGCAGCTCATTCTAACATATTCCACACAACTCTGTCCCAGGATGAATGAACTACCATGCACATGCCTGGGACTTATGTCATTCGCCGCTGGCCAATTAAATCAGCCAAAGACCCGGCACCCAGAAGTAGCCAAGGAGAAGATGTTGGTGCCGGCGAGGGAGCGAGGGGAGGTGATTTAAGTTTCACTTTTAGTAATCGACAGGAAACCACAAACGGGCATGGGTTTTATAGTCCCGAAGTGTCTCTGCACTCGCACGAACACAGGCAGAAAGGTCAGTGGCGCTGGGGATGTGTACATCACTGGGAACAAAAACCCTCAAAAAGCGATTCAGGATAAAAAGAGGTAAAAAATGGCGATCCTGCCCAGGTAATGTGATCTGAGACTATAGTACGGCCTCGCTCACACCAAGTGCATTGATCTGCATTAAACCAAGCAGGTTAGGGACACCGAAAACCAACAATTGTGCCCTGTTCACACCATACAAGTGCATTGAGGAAAGATGCAGACATGCTGTATTGTTATGCAGTGCACAAATTCACCCCGTCAACGCACCATGCATATCATAATGCAAACGACCTTGACATTGGATGCGTACCGCTCATAAAAAGTCTCATTTAAAAACACAGTTCAAGGTTCAGTAAAACTTGTGTCAATGCTTATTAACATGCATCATGACAAATGCGTTTTTCTTGTGCGTTATGGTTCCTTATTTTGTTTCGCTCTTCTTGTCACCCCTGGGAATTTGTAGCTAAATTATGCAAAACCGTAGCAGCAAGGGGGATTTTTTTGAGCGGAATGAGAAGACTCTGCAGTTCATGAAAGTTGACTATTCCTTTTTCTTGTTTGGTGGCCTGTACTGTTAAACAGTAGCTAGGCATTAAAAGCAGACACCATGATGCTTCAAGTAAGTCATTCTAGCACTGTTTTTCCCAAAATAATCATACGAAAGGACTTGTACAAAATGGAGTCATCCAGAAGGAAAACTAGAGTTGGGAGCCGTGGTCCAGTGGGTGGAAAAGTGAAAAATGTCACACTCCCGCAATAAATCAGGGGACAGTACAATTGGTCACACTGTGCACTTGCTTGCCACTTTACAAGGGATTATGTACTTGTAGGCAGTTGGTGTTTGATAAGGTGAGCTGTGCAAGTACAGACAATGCAAATGAGGTGGCTTCGGCACCTATCAATATCAATCAAAGGGATGAAGGAAGGGGGGCAAAGCTGCTACCATGCCTAGGGCCCCATTCTGCCTTAACCCTTTCGCTGCCAAGCCCTCCGGAACATTTTTCAAATCAGCTGACCAAGCCATTTATAATCCATTTCTGGCGTCATGGTTTATGTTTGCACAGGGAAGCATGATGTCTAAGTATGGTCCTGGTTTTTGCTATTGTCAAATTGCTACAGAGACCCTTTAGAAAAGCCATTCCCAAGCAGGGTTCCATGGAATTCTAGGGTTCCTCGAAAGTTTGTTAGGGGTTCCTTGAGCTGTGACTCATTGACCTCCCATTAGCTGTTGCTTGCGTAAATCCAGAGCCAATGCCACTTGGTGGAGCCAGCTGTATGATACCATGAATCTTTTTACCACTACTGTAAGGAGGCATTCTGACCACTACTGTAAGGGGGCATTCTTCCCATTAGCCACCAATGTAAAGTGCATTTTTCCCTTTGACCCCTATTGAATTAGTTATAGCCGGGGTACCCTGAGACCGGAAGATAATTAAAATTTAAATGCTCTCTTATGTACCAATAAAAATGACTTTTACTTCCCTACCCTCTCACTCCTGTAAGCTCCCTCCACCATATATGTCTGGCCTCTGTAGCCTCTTCTTTAAAGAAGAACTCCAGGAAAATTACAAATGAACCTTTGCAGTGGGGCTACCCCAAAAGCCTGCATTGAACATGAGGAAGCCAAGGTACCGTCCAAAGCCCAAAGCTGCAAAGGAGGAGAAGAGGAGCACCAGCTGCAGGGAAAGCAGGGGATTAGGTAGGTAAAAGTGCTTTTTCCTGGTACCCTGGACAAACATGCTTTTAACCCTTGCAAACAAGCCCCACTGCAAGGATATTTTCTTTTTCTTTTCCCCAAAATGGATCTTTAATTGCTTTAGGCTTGGGTAAAGGGTTATGTGTTTAGAGGTATTAAGGTTTAGGCATTATTTTGGGTATTAGGTTGTGTTCAGTGAAGTTTCCTTTTATATGCCCCCTCCTCTTTCAAACTCAGTGTCCTGCAGATAAACTTGTACAACGCTCTGAGACACCTACTGTACTACTTGGGGAAAATGCTGCTCCAGATTCCTACTGGTGCAAGCCCAATGTCTGAAAGCATAGACGCTTGATCATAAGATCTCTGCAGAGGTCTCCTAATTGACATTGACTGATCCTCCCCTTCTTCTAATATCAGGTGATATCTTCAGGGACATATATTATTTCTAAAAAGGGGACTCTTACCTTCATAATAATGGGGACACTTATATTCACCCCCCTGGCTGAGAGCTGATGATCAGCAGAAGGATCATGCTTAAGTCCACGAGCAGTTGCTTTAATTGAGAACGCCAGAAGCTTGAAGATTTCCAGTTCTTGGGGAAATACTTTTCTTTGGGTAAGAAGCCCATTGGTTTCCAATGCAAGCTGAGTTTCACAGGCAAATATGGGCTTTAAAAATGCATTGAAAAATAATAGAATTATTATGAGGGCAACCAACCAAAAAACACCCAAAGTGGTGGTGGCCTTGAGGTTGTACCTAGTTCACTAAAAACACAGTTTGACGCTCCTATTAGTTAGCATTGGGGGAGCAGTTCTAAAGGTTTTCTTCTTTCTCTATGATCTCTTCCCCAATTTTAAGTCCCCAAATGGTGAGAAATAGCAGCCATGAGCTGAGCAATAATCCTAGGCAGACAAGTTGATTATTTACCCTTGGTTTGTGTTTCACCTATAACCCAATGACCCAACAGAGCAAATCTTTGTCACTTATTTTTAAGTCGGAATGTTTGGAACTTTGACCTTTTGTGCTGGTCCTACACAGACTTGTCCTCAGAATGCATTCTTCCTACGCCCTGAGCGATGCAGATCAGATTACTGGAGTTGTGCCACTGTCTTCAATTTCATCATTGAGATATGTGCATTTGTGGACATTTCTCAACGCTGACATACTTAATGCATTGCTGCAGGTCTCATTGTGGGTCATTATCCCTAGTATGGAGGAGTCAGAAGCAGTGTTTGGATTTTAGCCTAACCTGCAAAACGTGCTAAAAGGAGTATGTATGGCAAACAAAGCTATAATTAAAGCTATAGCAGGCTGTATGAGTGCTATAGGGTCAAACAGCAGAAAGGAGATCAGTACTGACTCTATAAAGACTTATCCAGGAAGTTTTAGCACATGGCAAATAATATTAGCTAAGGGCCATACTATATATCAGGGGTGGGGAATCTCCAGACCTCCAGTTATGGTGCAACTACAAATTCCATTAGTGATGGGATTTGTAGTCTAATCACAGCGGCAGGGTTGGATTTTGCCTACCCCTGCTATATACTGTATTATTAAAAAGGTTTCTATAGACAAAATTGTAGTTCTAGAATCTAGTTCTGGATAGTTTAGGTAAGGGTTAGTTAGGGCAGTGGCGTCACAAGGGGGGTGCGGCGCGCACCCGGGTGACACCACTGCAGGGGTGACACCAAAATGACTGACAGTCATTTTGGTGTCACCCCCTCTAAAAAGTCGGGCACTCGGTCATGGACCGAGAGCCCGACAGTGTCAGGAGAGAGGAGGGGACCCGGCGGCATACCTCATCCCGCCGGGTGAACGTCCCCTCCTCTCTCGGCTGACGTCCATCACCAAGATGGCCGCCGACAGGCGTCAATCAGATGGCCGTGCGTTCGCGATGATGACACGGCGGGGTGTCACCCACTCCTGAGAGCAGGTGACACCCGGCCTCGGGACGCCCCTGAGTTAGGGTCCAGTTTTTAATTATGGTGACCATTGCAGTTGTTGCCTGAAAAGGGGTGGAGGCATTTGCATTCAGGCCACCCTAGGTAACATCTACATGTGATGCTGAGCCTCCATCATTGAAAGAACTAAAATACAATGAATGAAAGGGGTGGGCCAGAGACAGTCAGGCTGGGCGCTAAATTGCTAGGTGAGGCTGGATGTCGAACAGCCAGGAAATAAGACAAGCTTTATTTGACTTGCTGAAGGTTCTAATGCACACTGTGAGAAGCTCACAATGTGTAGTGATATCAGAGTAAGCATTTTCAGTACAGGACAGGAACCACTACAGCTGTGCAAGACTGAAGTGTGGACTTCTGTTTTAAGTCTTCATCCATTTGAAGTTATCAGTCATGGTATGATACAGCCCCATTCACTCTGCAATATTTATTTATTTATGACAGGTATTTGTATAGCACTGACAATTTACGCAGCACTTTTACATAGCGTACATTCACATCACTCCCTGCCCTCAAGGAGCTTACAATCTAAGGTCCCTATCTCACATGCATACATAGAGGACCAACTTAGAGAGGAGCCAATTAACCTTCCAGCATGTCTTTGGAGTGTGGAAGGAAAGCGGAGGAAACCCACGCAAGCACAGGGAGAACATGCAAACTCCTTTGCAGATATTGACCTGGCCAGGATTCAAACCAGGGAATCCCAGTGCTGCAAGGCAGAAGCGCCAAGCACTACACCACTGTCAGCATATTTAGTAGTCAGGATAATGGAAGTTGGTTTCTGATTGGTCGCCATGGTTTGCTTTCTATTTCATATTGCTCTTTGCTTGTTAATGGAAGGCCTATGTGGCCACAAACCAAACCACAGCCACAGATTACATGGGACTGTAGGTGACATATGCTTATACTAACTTAATAATCTAAATAAATAACCACAAAAAACACACTAGTTCATCAGAATTGGCATTAATTGGCCGCAGCATTTTATTGGAATAAATAATTAAATCAGTCTTTAATAATCAATTAACCAGTAAAATGGTAAAACCAATCATATTGCCCAGTTATTGAAACTCGAGCAATACATCACTCAAGGGAATAGTCCCCCTCTTACGAGGTGACAAACCACATAAAATACCGAGTAACTGAAATATATAAAACTTGGAAAAAACACCCAAAAATCACAAATAATAGTCCCCACATTCCCATGAAAATGGGCCTCTAATGGACGCCATTTTTACATGACCTCTGACCATGGTCCTAACAGTGTCATGTTCAAGTGGATACTGGCTGCAGTGTCTGTCAGTGCTGTAGCTGATTCTCACAAATGAGCATGCCAGCCCCCCTCCCAGCGGTCACAGCGGGGTCAGTGCACAAAATGTAAAACAATTGCTGAGCCCTCAAACACAAACCCAAATACCAAACTTTGTATTCAGGCACAGGTCAACCGAGCTGGCCTTCAACTGATACAAGAGACACTGAATGATGCAAGTGACATCAACAACGAAGGTCAACAATGCACTGCTGGCTGTTGGCTCACGTTGATCAGGTATTAGTGAGCTATGAATTCATTTTGAATGTGCTCAATGTAAACCAGTATTTATCTCAAGAATTGTTCTTTCTCAATAGACAGTTCAGAGACTGACTGTGTGTGGGGGCTTGGTGTGAACCCAGATCGCCCAAAACTATGCAAAACTGTGGCTGGCGCATGTCTGTAAGGGCTTGTTCACACCAAATGCGGACCAGATCTGCATGAGTTTCTGCACATGCAGTGCAGTGTGTTTTGTTTTTTAGCCTAAAATGGGCTTTCAGTGCGTTCCAGGGCGTTTGCGTGCATTTTTGATGCGTTTGCATGCGTTCCAGAGCAGGAAAAATAGGGCTTGCTGCAGTTTTTTTTACATGCTCTGGAACTGAACGCTGCGGTGTGAACTAGAGCTCAAAATACCATTGGAATACATTGGACGCAGTTTGATCCGGTCTGTAACTGCTCTGCACTGCTCCTGGAACGCGCTTGGTGTGAACAAGCCCTAAAGGTTCTCATTCATCCAGGTCATGGTATATCTGTAAATAAAATGAATCAAGGCAACTGGACTTGCTGAAATAAGAAAGCAAGTCCAGTTGCCTTGATTTATGATTGACACACACTCCTCCTTGCTTGATCAGTTGTGGCAGGGGCATACCTCGTCTCGCAGCTACACGTGACAAAGGGATGGGGAATGTTCCTGCCTCAGCTGATTGGGCCATAATGAGGGGGTGTCAGTCACAGTTCTGCACAGGCTTAGGCGAACTGGGTTTGCAGCAAGCACTGCACAAGCCAGAAGCAAGAAATGTTTTCACAATCGAAAACCAATGCAATAATCTTTGTTATTAAAGGAGAAGTATTGGGAAAGTAAAATGTACTCTGCCCAATACTTAGAGCCGGCATGTGACACTGCAGCTGTCAAACGCCGGCTCTATAGATCGAGAGCTGAGGGATGACAAACCGCTGATCGCTCAGCTCACGTCTTCTCCCTGCACAGAGCAGTGACTGTCAGGCACCGTTCCCCATAGGGATTCCCCCCGCCCCTCTCTATTCCTCTAGTGCTCATTGGAAGGACAGACGGGGGAGGGGGCAGGCACAGCTGGCTTTGGCTCTAGACAGGCAGAGCCAGCTGTCAATCATGAAGCGGGGTGGATTCCAACAATATCGTCAGGATCTTTCCCAGCTGCAGCGCGGCTCTGCGCTGTCAGCATATAATATAAATGTATTCCTTTGACCCAAAAGAGGACTAAAGCCTCCAAAAAAGGTTTGGCTGTAGTTCTCTGTTAACTTTTAAATACAGAATGCAGCAAAAGTTGATCATGTAATGTGGAAAATTCAGCATTTGAGTAATTTGCCAATTGAGAATCTGGAGCAGTTGCTCATAGTAACCAATCAGCTTTGATCTTTCATTTTCAAAGCTTAAGTGAGAAAACTGAAGAGAGAAGCTGAATGCTCCAGATTCTGTCTGCTCTGGTTCACATGGGAATTCAAATACTCCATTAGCTATGATTTTCTGAATGACCACCAATATTTTTAGCATTGTGCACTATGTCAATGAAGTGGAAATCTCTGTTCTCCTGTTTCTTTATAATAAAGTGTCGGCGCTAAAGAAAAGCCTGTAATAAATAAATAATGTTCTACAAACCCCGCCAAAGAAGAGCCACAGAGCTCTATTTTTTCCCTTTCTGCATACTACAAACTGACAGTGTTTCCGACTCTGTGCAGCTGTCCTCATTGATATGTCAGGCAGGCTGTGTCTGGGAATATCCAGTGCATGCATTTCTGCCTGCGTGGGCTCTTGCTTGCCCATTTATCACTCTGCGTTTTGTGTGCCAAGAGAGAGATATCCTTGACACAGACTGCAGGACAGAAAAGTGTCCGTCGCTCACAGCACCACATCTGCCCTCATTTTCCTGTTGTACCCGTTCATCATCATCATTGAGGCTAAATGGACAATATTACACGCAACGTAAAGTGAGATTAAAGATGCACTCTGGGCAAAACGTTTATTAACCCTTGCAGTGGGGCTACCCCGGAACTGGAAGGGTTAGCTGCTCATTTTCACCTATGGGGCTTAAATAAAAAAGCTTATCCTTGGAGTCGGCTTACTCTTAGGGCCGCTTTACAGCATCTCCAGTGAGTTCCGGCATGGTTGGAGGCTGGAACACATTGGATCGGATAGCGGAAGCCTCCCTGCGTTCTGGGGCGGGAGGGGGAGTGGCGGTGCCATTCAACTAAATTACACAGCAGACACGCCCCCTCCGCCTGCAGTGCGATTGCCCGCACCAGAACACGTGGTACAGCAATGCCTGTGTTCCGGTCCTGTGTGTTCGCAAAAAAAGTGCAGGCAGTGCGGCCCTCAGGGCCCATTCACACCATATCCAGATCATCTCCAGACCAGGCCACATTGTTTCTAGACCCAAAAATGCATCCTAATGTATCCCTATGCTATTTCTGACCTCTGTTCACACCAGCGCAGTCCGTTCCAGACCAGATCAGAAATATACTGCTCGTCTCATGTCTGGTCCGGAATGTACTGGAACTGCAGGCAGGTTCACACCATTTTCCAGACCAGATCTGGTCTGTCAAATAGTGTGAACCTGCCCTCACACTGGTCCTTCCAGCCTTGCTCCCCCTCTGCTGAAGCGGTCTAAGGATTCTCGATTCATCACGTCCAATGCACTGTGTATTGGATGCGAGGACACTGAACAACCTTCCATTGCTGCAGCAGAGAAGGAGACTGGCTGAAGGGACCGCTGTGGCAGCCGGACGGCCCCCGAGGTTTGGCTGAGTATAACTTATTTTAGCACCAAGACGAAAGACGAAGCGATTCGGACAATGTGCAACTACATTGTGTACCAACTTAGGGCTTCTAAAGATGGCAGCCAATGTCTAGATGGTGTGCCCAGGCACAATTGCAGTAAATCCTGTAGGACGCAGCACCAGGAAAGCCAGTCTATGTACATGTGTACTGTGCATTAGAAGAAGCTGGCTTGGTGCTGGATTTACTATACAGACGTGCTAGAGACACTTTTTACTGTAGAGGCAGTTAGCAATAAGCTAAAGCCAAAACATTTTTTGGATATTAGGAAATGAATAAGGGCTTAAACTACCCGCCATGTGGTAATGCACAGCATGGTAGCTCACCGAGCACACATGAGTGCATTGTGGTGCAACTGCCCATTAGTGCATTGCCATTCAAATTCAATTAGTCCATTGCCATTCAGTTTGAATTAGTCCATTGCCATCCATTTTGAATTAGTGCATTGCCATTCAGTTTGAGTTGGTGCATTTGTCATTGGTTTTGAGCTGGTGCATCACTGTGCCATTCATTTTGAATGCACCCTAATACACCTCCGGCACACCTGTGCAATGGAGCACATTAGGATGCATGGTGTGGGTTTTGAAGTGCTGTGATGTAAAAAAAAAAGGCAGGAGGACCTACATGTTCTGTATTAAGATGCAATACAGCCCATTCATTTTGAATGGGCTGCCTAATGTAATGCACCTCAACGCATAAGAATGCATCCAGAGAAATGGGCCCCAATACATCTTTTTTTTTTTCATTTATTATTTTTTTTATTATTTATTGCTGCCCGTGTCCTATTGAGGAGATTTCATTTCCAGAAGGTCCTGGAGCAAAAGACAGAAAAGAATAGGCGAAAGGACACATGACAGGGCAGACAGGGCATCACGATAGAAAGGGTTAGGGAAAGGGGGTGTACAAGGGGCAGTCTCTTACCTTGGTTTGGCCAATTAAGTGGGGTCAGGAGGAGTCTCCCTGGTGGTTTGAGAAGGGGCGGAGGGTCAGCCAGCAGTTCAGGGTTGCCACACGGTGAGATCAGTCTCACCCTCCCTCCCTTGACTCATTGGTTGTTGGGGTTCACGTTATGTGTGGTGTGGGTGGTGTCGTCTGTTGTGGCGACTTATGTCGGGCTGGTCATGACTCCAGTTGGGTGCGTCCGAGGTACGCAGTCCCGGGAGCGTGCAGGTCCCGCAGGAGTGAGGTAAAATTACTGAGGGTAGGAGCTCTCTGTGTTTTATGTACGATGTTGCCCCTGAGTCGGTGAGTTGCGGCTAGGGGCCAGTTGGTTAAGTCGTATGCAGAGCTCTACGGTAGGAGACCAAAGGTGTCTTCACAGACCTCAGCTTCACATTGATAGAAATACACTGTATTTAAACTGTTATGGTTGAATGTTGTATATTCAATTTGTTATAAAGTTAATATATTTAAATAAACGGCTACTACAGCCATTTTATATCCAACTTGGTGTGGTCTATTATTGGGTATGGGTATTTATAATGGGATAGGGCTGTAGCAAGCTATTGTTAAGAAAATGCGTATGTCTTACCCTGTCAAGAAGGTCCTGGAGCAAAAGACAGAAAAGAATAGGCGAAAGGACACATGACAGGGCAGACAGGGCATCACGATAGAAAGGGTTAGGATTCTAGTGTATGTTTATATAATATGGGGGGGCGAAAAAAATGTTCTGCCCCGGGCGCCCATAACTCTGGTTACGCCACTGTTGGGTATGGGTATTTATAATGGGATAGGGCTGTAGCAAGCTATTGTTAAGAAAATGCGTATGTCTTACCCTGTCATGTGCCTGAGACACAACAGGAAGTGAGAGGAAATCATTCCAAAGTGAGGGTTATTCCCGTCTTAGACAACTTTTGCCAGAACTCTTGTCCCCGTTGGATAATTTTCCCTCGCCTCCTGTTCCATTGACAACCATAACATTTTGGAAGTCCCATCACTTTCTGTTCTGATGACCTGATGAAGATGTGCATTAGGCCCGGTTCACACCTGGGCGTTTTGTAGCGCGTTCCTACGCTCTGCAAAACGCTCAAACACCGAAATCCCATTATTTCCTATGGGTATGGTTCACACCTGGGCGTATTACAGGCCGTATGAATGCGCTACAAAACGCCCTACGGCCAAAGAAGTACAGGAGCTTCTTTGGGGCGTATTGCCGCGTGTATCCATAGGAAACCCTCGGAAACGCGAATCGTGGTAAAAACTCGCGACAAGCGCACATATTCGATACACCTTGGTGTGAACCCAGCCTTAGGGTGTGTTTTTGAATCCTGTGAAGCAGCCTCCAACCCCTGGGCTGCAAACAGTGCCTCCACGGTGTAAATTTGCATCACTCTAACAGCAACAATAAATGCAAGGTTTGAGCCACCTGCCATACGTCTTAATAACATTGTATCCCAGGCGCCGGATGTGTGAACAGACCTAAAGCTGAACTCCACGATAAGCAGATATTGTATGCAAGAGCCATGTGTTTTTTTTACTTGGTGAGCTTTGTATATTTCTTCCAGTTTTGTGCAATAATCCAGTGTAAAACTTTACCTCTGTTCTGGAGCTTCCTGTATTACAGACCAGTCACAGCTGTTCCCTCTTATTGTGCAAGAGGACTGGTCTCGTCTCCGCCCCCTCCTGTAGTTTTCAGCAGGAAGCCTGTAATGGGTGGAGCCTGCTGGGTCCCTCCCACAGCCATGCTCTCTGCACAGGTGATAAAGAGGGACACTTTTTAGCATGTAGTATGTAGCAGTAGGTCTCACCGCCTCCAATTACTTGGACCATGGAGAATTAATACGCAAAAAATGATTTGCTTAAGCGCAACTCCAGACACAAGTGGGGCCTCCTTGCACTGCAAGGGTTAAATGCTTATTAGGTATAGGGGGTACAAGAAGAGGAGATACTTACCTTACCTCTTGTCCCGCCAGGCTCTTCACTTCTATTTGGCGCCCTGGGCTGTGGGTGGTCCGTCGGTGTCATCACATACAATGCAGGACTATTAACCCTGCATTGTACGTGGAGGAGGCGAGCGTGGATGCAGCATTTTTATTTGATTGCACCGGAACGCAGGCATTGCTGTGCCAAGCCTGGGGCTTGGCTGTGTTGCCATTTACTTCAATGCATCGCCACGCACCCTCCCGCTCCAGAACGCATTGAGCCGGTCGGGATACGATCCAGTGCGCTCCGGCACTGAATCAGGAAGGCAGGCACTTGGGCTGGTGTGAACTAGGCCTTAGAGAGGAGGATACGCGGGAGCTGTTGGAACAGGGGTGAGCAAACTCCGGCCCTCCAGCTGTGGTGAAACTACAAATCTCATAATGCATCTATCTCTGGGAGTCATGCCTGTGGCTGTGAGGATCTTGCAATGCCCCATGGGATTTGTAGTTTCACAACAGCTGGAGGGCCAGAGTTTGCCCACCCCTGGATTGGAGGGAGCTAAGAGTAAGGTAAGTATTACTCCTTGCACCCCTAGACCTAATGAGTTGTTAACCCTTGCAGTGCAGCAGGGGTGTGACCCAATGCAAGGTTTTTGGGTGTTTTTGCCTTGTACCCGGAGTTAGGCTTTAAACCCATGAGTCCTTTTTTTTTCTCCACTACTTTTCCATTATACGAGCTTTTTTAAAAAAAGAGATGTTATAATTTAGAGGTTGGGTGCAAGGTTTGGTGTAGTGTAACACTTGTGGTACATTTTATATAGATGTCTGTACATCAGACCAAAAAGAAGGACAATGCAGGAGGAAATAGGGACGGAGGGGGTTCAGTTCCAAAAGAGGGACAGTCGCTGCAGATGAGGGACAGTTGAGAGCTATGGTATATGCTTCTGTATTAAAGTGAACCTGTTGCTTTGTCCTGCATGGGCATGACACAGATTCAGTCACCTCGGAGGGTCTGTCCCCATCCAGAACGAGGTCATGTAATCGCTAGGGTAGCCGTACACGTGCGGCGTGAGCAAGCAGCCCACGGGTCAGGTAATCCTGTGCAGCCTGGAGCAAGATGGGTTAAACACTCAGTGTAAGAGCTTTGCTCTGTGCTCTGCTATTTGACTGCAGTGTGGCTCAGCCAGGATTAGCAGGCAGTCACGCGTGTATCGTGACCGGCAGGCGGCGGGTTTCTTAGGCCATGTAACAGATTCGCTGACATTACCGCACGTGTCCTCTGAAGTGCATAACGCTTTAGGCACAACCCTCACATGTACACATTGATACGCACATGTGCAGACAGGAATGCCATGGTGCGAACAAAGGCTCGCACACAGATGAACAGACTTGTAACAGTTTCTCTCAAGGCGTGCATGTCATTGGGACATAGAGCATGAGGGCAATCCAGGGCTAGGCTCATAAACAGAGCCCAGAAGCCACGCGCAGACAGTAAACACGCCTGTCACGCATCCATTCTATCCCTGCCATGTGCATGGAAGCTGGCATATTATCTGTGCCGCAAAATGAGACCAGGGCTCACCTGCTAATCTCTGGGTAACCGGAGCAGGCAGGATGCCAGGTTGGGAGGTAGCGATTAGAATCAGCTTCTCAATGGCTCTCTGCACCAGTCCACGTGACGCTGGACATTTTAGGCTACCCCTTTGTGCTCAGAGCACAAACAATCTACTCAGACGACACCTGTTTCCCTTTTTAATACTGCACAAGGATAATAATCCAAAACAAAAAAAGGAAGATGAATTGGATTTCTTTTTTTATGCATGCAGATGGGGCTTCTAGGCCTCGTGCACACGGCTGGAATGGAAAGGCTGATCATCTTCGCAGGATCTTTGCAGAAAGATACTGCATAAAAAGCGTATGACTTGCTTGCGTTTACAGGCTTTTAGACACACAAACATCTGTACAGAATTCAGACGCAAAACAAACATGTATTTTTAAACTAGTATATGTATGTGGTTATGCGGGCACGCATGCACATGTGTTTATATGTGGACAAGTACATTTACTGACCTCAAATCTGAATGCAGCACACGGTTACTGATCCTTACACAGCTGTGTGCATGAGCCCATTGAAAACAATACGCTGGCGCTCAGATCCATAAACAAAAGCTGCGCTTTTTTTTCCCCGGCCATGTGCATAAGCCCTCAAGGAAGGCTTAAGTGCTCATTTTTCTCTAGGAGCTAAAAATAACGTTTCACTCACCAGAACCTAAGAGCTGGCTTGCTCTTAAGGGGCCCATACACCTGCCGATTCGTACAAGGATCTCTTACATAGACCATATGTATGCCAAGCACCAGCGTTTGGATCTCTTACATAGACCATATGTATGCCAAGCACCAGCGTTGGATCTCTTACATAGACCATATGTATGCCAAGCACCAGCGTTTGGATCTCGTACATAGACCATCTGTATGCCAAGCACCAACGTTGGATCTCGTACATAGACCATATGTATGCCAAGCACCAGCGTTGGATCTCTTACATAGACCATCTGTATGCCAAGCACCAGCGTTGGATCTCGTACATAGACCATCTGTATGCCAAGCACCAGCATTGGATCTCGCACATAGACCATATGTATGCCAAGCACCAGCGTTTGGATCTCGTACATAGACCATCTGTATGCCAAGCACCAGCGTTTGGATCTCGTACATAGACCATCTGTATGCCAAGCACCAGCGTTGGATCTCGCACATAGACCATCTGTATGCCAAGCACCAGCGTTGTATCTCTTACATAGACCATCTGTATGCCAAGCACCAGCGTTGGATCTCTTACATAGACCATCTGTATGCCAAGCACCAGTGTTGGATCTCTTACATAGACCATCTGTATGCCAAGCACCAGCGTTGGATCTCGCACATAGACCATCTGTATGCCAAGCACCAGCGTTGGATCTCGCACATAGACCATATGTATGCCAAGCACCAGTGTTTGATCTCGTACATAGACCAGAAGAACATTGTGCCCATTCAGAACTTGGCATCCTGGTGCTTTCTGTAAATGGGCATTGTTTTGCACAGTAATGTGCATTGTGTTAAGGCAACACATTAAAATGAATAGACTGGCAAAGCACCAATAAAACAGACATACACCATTGCCTACGAAACACTGTCCTTAAATTTTTGCCCAAGCACTTACAGTTATCATGCCTACAAACAGCTCCAACTCTCTCAGCTCAGCTTCCCTGAACTTCCTGCCCAGTACAAGATAACAAGGGACAGAGCAATCTCCAGCTGCTGTCCATCTACTGAACTTTTTTGAGAAGGGAGGATGGAGGAAGGAGAGGGGAGTATGGAGGAGGGCAGTACCTTGCCTTGCTGTGTCTGTGTCTTTGTGTAGACACACACGGCTTACCCTCACACACAAGGATGGCTCCATAGGACCCTGCAAGGGAAAGGAGCCACACTAGAACAGGATATCAGGGCCAGTGCTTAGGGGACCAGCTGATTCTGCTAGAAAGTCCCCGTTCCTCAATGCGCCCCCCTACCCGCAAAAACCCAGACCCATGGAGAATGGCAGACCTGCAGGCTGCATTCAAGTGATCTCGGCAACATCGCTGGGATCACTTGTACAAAACAAGCGGCGGCTTCCCCGCTGTACATTTAGCTCTGCTTGCCCAAAGCAGGGCTAAATGTGGAAAACAACTACCAGCCCAGAGCTCGGAACTGTATGCCCTGGGCATCGGGAGTTAGGAATTCCACACCCCTGCTGCCCCTCTACTCCCTGCTGCCCCAAAGCCGGGCTTTGGTTGACCTCGTGGGAAATCCCGCCCTGTGTGCCACTACCAGTTAATGGCACTCCAAACGTGACTGGGAAAATGTACGTTTTCAACCATTGATCGTTTTCAAACTATAGTGATAAAAAAATGCCAAAGAGCCAGATGGAAATGTTTTCTCGACAATCTAACAGGGAATGTGTTTTTTGTTCAGGAAACCCCATTTATTCCAAAATTGAATGTCCTGAGGAGATTTTTCGCATGACTGTTAATGCGAAAATCAACCAATGTATGGCCAGCTTGAAGGCACCAGATTCCTCCATCTACAATAAACTAGGCGATGTGGATTATACTGTATATGTGGATAGTATTATATGCTCGTCACTGTCAGTGAGCCAAACAGTGTGATCCAAATGGTCACTGTCCAGCCGACAATGTTCCACCCGGACCCTTCGATTTCCAGCCAGTTCATCAAGAAATTTGTTTCGTGTATGGCCAGCTTTAAGGTGCCCATACACTGCTCGATTCTCGTACGAGAATTGCGGGAAATCCCAGCGATCGTACGAGAATCAAGCAGTGTGAACGAAGACGCTTTGACCGTTTCTACTGTACGGTCGCACGTCTTTTGTCAAACCAGCATGCTCGAAAAGCCGCCGACAATCGTATGATTGTCGGGTTTCTAGCCTGCTCGTTCGATAGCTGTGGAACGGGCCGGTGTGCGCACGCGCACACTGCCCGTTCTGCATTGCGGTCATCGGAAGCCCGCCCCTCAGCGGGGCAGGCTTTCGATGATCGCAAGTACGATCTGCCAGTCCAAGGTGGGCAGATCGTACAAGCTTTCAATAAGCATACGACCATCGCAAGACAAAAGTCTTGCGATGGTCGTAAGGTGTATGGGCACCTTTAGGCTTCTCACTTACCTGACCCTTCTATAAATATGAACAATCGACTTCAAGAGAGAACTGGTGAGACGTTTCTGGCTCTGCTTATCAGGGGGAACAATACTGATCAAAAAATGTTCTATCAGTACTTCTCAACATGAGCCTTTGGCCAGACTGGCACCTCAACATGAGCCTTTGGCCAGACTGGCACCTCAACATGAGCCTTTGGCCAGACTGGCACCTCAACCTAAGCCTTTGGCCAGACTGGCACCTCAACCTAAGCCTTTGGCCAGACTGGCACCTCAACCTAAGCCTTTGGCCAGACTGGCACCTCAACATGAGCCTTTGGCCAGACTGGCACCTCAACATGAGCCTTTGGCCAGACTGGCACCTCAACATGAGCCTTTAGCCAGACTGGCACCTCAACACGAGCCTTAGGCCAGACTGGCACCTGATACCTCATGTCTATGGCAACATTTAGATGACTTTCATCTCAAATGGCAGGTTATAACTGTGTTTCTAAACCTTTTTGTCAGTCACAGCACCCTTTAAAAGTATTCAGAATCTTGAGTCTAAAATGTAAAAAACAACATGTGGCCTTCCAAAATCCATATCGGTCCCATATCTCAAGTAGGGTTCTGGAATGGAATTTAATGAGGGCACCCCATGCAAAATTGCAATTAAAAATGGGATTCCCGCTTCACGTCAGAGTTGCCCCCTTCAAATCAGTAACCCCCACATCACAAGAGAGTCCCGCTTTCACATGAGAGTCCCCCTTTACACCAGGAGACCCTCCTTTACATTAGGAGCCCCTTTCACATCAGGAACGCTGCCTTTTAACATCAGATTACCCCCTGTCACACAAAGAGCCCCCTTCACATTAGAGCCTCCTCCTTTCACATCAGAGCCCCCTCCTTTACATCAAAGTCCTACTTTACATTAGGAGTTTTCTTCTTAGGAGCCCCTCCTTCACTTCAGAAGCCTCCCTTCACATCAGAGTCCCCCCTCTTTTACAGCAGAGCCCCCCCCCCCTGCAAATGAGTATCCCCCCTTCACATCAGAGTTCCTTTGTCACATCAGGAGCCTGACCTATGGAAAGTCATGATGCTGAGGCACCCCTGAGGGAGCCAGAAGGCACCCTACTTGAGAAAGGCTGGGTTAAAAGCCCCCCCTTTCATCATAGTCCTCCTCTACATCAGGGACCCCTCCTTTACATTAGGAGCCCCCTTCACATCAAAGCCCCGCCCTCGTTCACATCAAAGTCCTTCTTTAAATTAGGAGTCTT
>NW_017307216.1:53091-55856 GCF_000935625.1 Nanorana parkeri
AAAAAAAAAACTCCTCTCTTCCCTTCTACCCAGTTTTCATAAACCATTTCCAGTCAGGCTTCCTTTTGAACCCGGGGTACAGAAATCCACAGAGCTTTTACCCACCGATCCCCACAATCGGGTTTTATCTTTGAAATGGCACAAGGAATCTGAGCGGTTGCTATTGACAACAGCTCCAATTCTGCTGCCATCTCCATAAATCAGTACACGTGTTTGAACGGGAGGAAACAAGGGGTTAAAGTCTAGCCTTGGAGAAACCCCGTGTATTATTTAACAGCGGTGTTTTGATTCACAGACACATGTGAGTCAGAGAGAAAAATACATTCCCCCGCACAGCAGAAAAGGGAGCGAGACGAGGAGGAGTCACATGGCCGCTGCATGTGACACGGTGAGCCACTACCCCATCACACAGCACAGCCTGCTGCAGAGACATGTGCAGAGGGAGGCGTCACGAGGAGGGGTTGGTGACTGCTCAAAGTCACTTTGCAGGAAGCCGCTCGTCACGTTGGGAGGGAGGGACGTCACGTCAGCTCTTGGAGCGCACAGTGTTTGCAAGCGAGCATGTGCGCGTTTGTGTTAAAAGAAAAATACTTATTTTAGGACATACATAGGGCTCAATTCACCAAGCTAACCATAAGGATCCTTAAGTCTCAATTCACAAAGATAAACATAAGGATCCTTAAAGGAGAACTATGAGGTGAGTGCTTTTCACTCACCTCATAGTTCTAGCCAACCTGTGACAATGAGACTGTCACAGGTCGGCTCAGTAGATCGGGAGGTGAGCGAACACATACCGGCGTTCGCTCACTTCTCGATCCTGTCACGGCTCTCTGCCGTGACAGGGGAGGGGCTGGATTCCCCCCTCCCCTCCAGCGCTGACTGGCGGAACGGACGGGGGAGGGAACAGCTGGCTCTGCCTCTAGATAGGCAGAGCCAGCTGTCACTCACGCAGCTGGGCGGATCCAGACATCATTGTCGGGATCCGCTCCGGCTGCGGCGTCTCAGTGTAGCTTGCGGTATACTGAGCTTAGGGTAACGGGAGGATGCTAGTTTGTGTCCTCCCGTTACCCTAAGGAGACTACAAGCATGCTACAGGAGATGGTCAGAGACTACAAGCATGCTACAGGAGATGGTCAGAGACTACAAGCATGCTACAGGAGATGGTCAGAGACTACAGGCATGCTACAGGAGATGGTCAGAGACTACGGGCATGCTACAGGAGATGGTCACAGACTACGGGCATGCTACAGGAGATGGTCAGAGACTACGGGCAATCTACAGGAAATGGTCATAGACTATGGGCATGCTACAGGAGATGGTCAGAGACTATGGGCATGCTACAGGAGATGGTCATAGACTATTGGCATGCTACAGGAGATGGTCACAGACTATGGGCAATCTACAGGAGATGGTCACAGACTATGGGCATGCTACAGGAGATGGTCACAGACTATGGGCATGCTACAGGAGATGGTCACAGACTACGGGCATGCTACAGGAGATGGTCACAGACTACGGGCATGCTACAGGAGATGGTCACAGACTACGGGCATGCTACAGGAGATGGTCAGAGACTACGGGCATGCTACAGGAGATGGTCAGAGACTACGGGCATGCTACAGGAGATGGTCAGAGACTATGGGCATGCTATAGGATATGTCAGAGACTATGGGCATGCTATAGGATATGTCAGAGACTATAGGCTCGGACATATCCCATATCCTACGCGGATTTAAACGCTCAGCTCCGTGTGGAGGATCCTTCCATTATCACCTGTTTACTGGAAGGAAATGTACACAACAAACACTTTCCATCCCACATTACATTATACAGGGCCGGTATTTGATGGGAGCAAATGAATTGGGGTTTTTACCATGAGGCCCCCCTAGTGGTGATCCAAAAGACTGCATCCCAGGTTGGACTGGTGCATTCTCCTGACCAATGTCCATGTTACTTATCAGGTTCAATGCACTTGGGGGGACCCCTATGGTGTTGTGTGTTGATCCCTGAGAAAAATGCTGCACCCAACACTCAGTTATCACTATCAAAGCTTTGATGTCTCGTGTTGCTCGTGAAAACTGGGCCATGCCATGACCGCCCTGACTTGGTGTGTTGTTTCCATTTCCAGGGAGACGTCTTGAGGTTGCGGCAGGCCATACGCCATCTGTCTCTGTATAAATAGCTTTCTTAATAAAACAACGAATACATTAATATCTATATCTTCATCCCCTCCCCCGAGAGTGGAGATGGTACAGTCCAATGACATCCATCATCTAGAAGATAAAAGGAACATAAGAGTCATTATAGCTGTATTGGTTTGTGATTGGGTCTGATTCATGAAAGGACGGGCACTTAAATACTTTTTGCTCCCCTAGTCCATGAGGGGCCAAAGGCGAGCAGCCACACAGGTTCAAAGTATTTATGGAGGCAAAAACGCAGGAAGCATACAACAAAAACATTTGGCACCGCGCTACTGAATAATAACAAACCGATACGTTCACATTCCAGATATAAACATATATATAAGTAGATAAATAAGAAACTTAAAAATATTTTCACAATTTGTTATACAGGTGAAACTCGAATAATTAGAATATCGTGCAAAGTTCATTTATTTCACTAATGCAACTTAAAAGGTGAAACTAATATATGAGAGAGACTCATTACATGCAAAGCAAGATAATTCAAGCCGTGATTTGTCATAATTGTGATGATTATGGCTTACAGCTCATGAAAACCCCAAGAACCCCAAATCCACAACCTCA
>NW_017307216.1:57845-85481 GCF_000935625.1 Nanorana parkeri
GCGGATCCAGACATCATTGTCGGGATCCGCTCCGGCTGCGGCGTCTCAGTGTAGCTTGCGGTATACTGAGCTTAGGGTAACGGGAGGATGCTAGTTTGTGTCCTCCCGTTACCCTAAGGAGACTACAAGCATGCTACAGGAGATGGTCAGAGACTACAAGCATGCTACAGGAGATGGTCAGAGACTACAAGCATGCTACAGGAGATGGTCAGAGACTACAGGCATGCTACAGGAGATGGTCAGAGACTACGGGCATGCTACAGGAGATGGTCACAGACTACGGGCATGCTACAGGAGATGGTCAGAGACTACGGGCAATCTACAGGAAATGGTCATAGACTATGGGCATGCTACAGGAGATGGTCAGAGACTATGGGCATGCTACAGGAGATGGTCATAGACTATTGGCATGCTACAGGAGATGGTCACAGACTATGGGCAATCTACAGGAGATGGTCAAATCTACAGGAAATGGTCATAGACTATGGGCATGCTACAGGAGATGGTCAGAGACTATGGGCATGCTACAGGAGATGGTCATAGACTATTGGCATGCTACAGGAGATGGTCACAGACTATGGGCAATCTACAGGAGATGGTCACAGACTATGGGCATGCTACAGGAGATGTCAGAGACTATGGGCATGCTATAGGATATGTCAGAGACTATAGGCTCGGACATATCCCATATCCTACGCGGTGAGCGTAGGGTGGCGTATTGCCGCATACTCCCATAGAGAAGGACGGGGGCTGCGTACTAATCACATGCAACACCTCTCCTTCCCGGGAGCTGCCCGATACGGCCGTGTACGCCGCACGAAGCTGTGCGTGCCGGCCGATTCTCGCGTGAATGAGGCCTTAGAGAAAAATGTTCTGCTTTAAGTCCATGCTGACACACACAGCAGGCAGACTCACCTCCTGCGCAGAAATCCTCTGCATCAGACTCACCTCCTGCGCAGAAATCCTCTGCATCAGACTCACCTCCTGCGCAGAAATCCTCTACATCAGACTCACCTCCTGCGCAGAAATCCTCTACATCAGACTCACCTCCTGCGCAGAAATCCTCTACATCATCTGCATCAGACTCGCCTCCTGCGCAGAAATCCTCTACATCAATGTGTCTTAAGCTGTCCTAAGCGATGTTCAATGGACATGACACCGACATCCCACTGACAGAAGACAGAAGATAATCTTACAGTGGAAAACATATAAAAGAGACATTTTGGCAGTGCCAGGACAAGGCTCTCTGACACACAAGGCGAAGGTGCACGGCACAGAAATGACAGCTGCGCCAGTCTTTGGCACATGGAAAATGTACAGGATTGGGGGGGGGGGATATAGGAGATGTCAGAGACTATAGGCATGATATAGGAGGTGGTCAGAGACTATGGACATGCTACAGGAGATGGTCAGAGACTATGGGCATGCTACAGGAGATGGTCAGAGACTATGGGCATGCTACAGGAGATGGTCAGAGACTATGGGCATGCTACAGGAGATATTCAGAAACTATTGGCATGCTGCAGGAAATGGTCAGAGACTATGGGAATCCTACCGGAGATGGTCAGAGACTAATAATCTTACAGTGGAAAACATATAAAAGAGACATTTTGGCAGTGCCAGGGCAGGGCTCTCTGACACCCAAGGCGAAGGTGCACTGCGCCAGTCTTTACATGTTTGAAAACCTGCCGAAAATCGTACGATTTTCGGCAGGTTTTCAAACATGCTCGTAAGACAAAAGACGTGCAACCGTACAGTAGAAACGGTCGCACATCTTCCACACACCTGCCGATTATCGTACAATCGCGGGATTTCCCGCGATTATCGTATGGTAATCGGCAGGTTTTGGCCACCTTGAGGCCCGGTTCACAGCACAAAGTCTGCGTTCCAGAGCGTTCGGACCCTGGAACGCAAACTGGCCGTCTCCCGGGGCAGGGGCGCGCATTGAAGTCAATGGCACCGCAGCCCCCCCTTCAATGTACCGCTACGCACCCACCCACCACTGAACGCAGGAAGCCGGCCGGCTTCGGTTCCAGGGGCCAAACGCTCAGGAACGCAGAGTTTGTGCTGTGAACCGGCCCTTAGACCAGTCCCTGGAGCCTCTCTACCCTTCTGCTGCAGCGTTCTAAGGTCCTGTGAGTCATCATGTTCTATGCACAGTGTATAGGACGCTGAGGGACATACCATCAGAGCAAAGGTGGAGGGAGCACTGTCACAGCCAGCTGGCTCCAAGAATCAGGTGAGTACCACATCGTTATTTTCAGCCCGAGACCAAAAAGCACTTAACACTTGTAGCGCGGGGGAAGCCCCACTGCAAGGGTTAGTTAAAACATTTCCCCGGAGTTCTGCTTTAATAAACCGGCTAACATTCGTTCAGCGGGTGGCCTGCGTGCAGCCGCCTGCCCAACATCATTAAATCAGGAAATCGGTTGGCCAGAACATTCTGGGCTGAACAGTGGCTGCAGCCATTGTATGGCCGGTAACAGTGCGGCCTCTGACACACATAGGCAAAAGGTCGTTTTTCATGATGGGTAAACGAAACACAAACCTACTGACTGATATCAGAGTGACCATTGCGTGATATAACTTAGAGCAAGATCATTTATCGCTATAGTAACCATTTTTCGGCTGTTACAAGTGCAGTGCATCTCTGGAGGCTTCTGCGAGTTATAATTGAATCAAGGTGTTTCAAATAATAACATACATAAAGCATCATATCAAGTACATACATCGGTATTTAAAACCGTGTCTAAATAATGAAGGGATTCCGGTCATAAACGTACACGTGCAACGACTTGAGATAAGTTCATTGATATCACGCCACGCACATCGGCTTTTACAAAGGGGAAGATGCTGTTGGGGAGCACTGTGTTAGAAAATGAGTGGCTGGTTGTTGGGAGTAACATTACTGCAGACATTAGAGGATGCTCGGATGTACTAGTACAATCTGGCGGCTGTCAGCTCAGCGGCTAAGCTTACAAGTACTATAGCTAGGGGAAGGCGTGGAGTGGAAACTGGCAGCGGCTTATGATTTAGGGTACAAGGGCCTGTGTCAAAGAGCTTTCGGTCGCTTAAAATAGGTTTTGCATTCCCGTGGAGAGCTAAAAACAGGTCAGAAAGAGGTCAGCTGCAGAGAGTGGCATATCTAGGGCATGGTATACCTGGCATATGCCCTGGGTGTCACTTGAAGGGGGGTGCTGCTCCGTGGGTCAGCGAAAGTTCACTGAGACAGCTGAGTTTTTCCGATCTGGCAGGTGCCCCAGCGAGCTCCTGGCAACCAGTAGGGTTGCCACCTGTCTGGGATTCACCTGGACAGCCCAGTTTTTGAGTCCTGTGCCCAGGTGTCAGGCCAGCTGACACCCAGACACAAGACACTAAGTGCCGGCACTTTACATTTTTGGCCTTGAGGTCCCGTGCTTGCTGGGGATCTCGGCAGCCTTCCTGTGAGCCGCAGGTGCCTGTAAACATCTCCATCTTCCTCACAACATGCTGGCCGCCTCTGGACCCCCGGTGAGACACCACACAGCACTCCTGAAAGCCTGCATAGCCCATCTGTGGGTTTGCATAGCCCACCTGAGGGTCCGCACAGCACCCTGAAAATTGCTGCACGCATCACTAGAGTGTTCGGATTCCACTTGAAGAAAAGGTGGCAACCCTAGCAACCAGTGACAACACTGATTGCCTGGCGCTCGGAGGGACGCCTGCCAGAAACTCGACAAACCAGTTGTCAGGAGCTGGGTGTGACACCATTGGTGCATTTTATAATAGATATGCCTCTGACTGATTACCATCAGATCTGGCCACATATAGCCAGATCTCGCACAGTTCTGTTGTCCGTGGGTCCCCTAACAGTCCTGTGTTTCCTTTTGGTAGGGTCTGTATAGAGCTCGCTTGGATGATTGCATAATTGACATCTTCATAACAACCAAGCTGGCCAGTGCTACCTGTTCCTGGAAAAAAAAAGTCTATACACTGAAAACGACATTAATTGTAGCCATGGTAATGTACCAGGGATGGTCATGCAATGCCAATGGAAACCAGGGGCCACACAACATGCTTGTTATTGCTCTATATATGTGCAATAAGTACATTTAGGCAAGCTTCATTTCCCACTGTTCTATAAATATAAGCAACTCCCTCCTCATTGGCCTCTACACAGGCTCCTCCCCCCTTCAGTCCATCATGAATGCAGCTGCTAGACTCATTCACCTACCGTAACCAACCGCTCAGTGTCTGCAACCCCCCTCTGTCAATCCCTACACTGGCTTCCACTCCCCCAGAGGATAAAATTCTAAATATAAACAATCACTTATAAAGCCATCCACAACTCTGCCCCCAGATATATCTCAAACCTGGTCTCAAAATATCACCCTAACCGTCCCCTCCGCTCATCCCAAGACCTCCTGCTTTCCAGCTCCCTTGTCAACTCCTCCCATGCTCGCCTCCAGGACTTCTCTAGAGTCTCTCCCATCCTATGGAACTCTTTACCCCAACCTGTCCGTCTATCTCCCACCTTGACTGCCTTTAGATGTTTAATGCACTTGTATGCCTGATGAAGGGGACCCTGTGAGACCCCAGAACGTTGTATCTTGTGTTTTGCATTTGCAACAAGTACGTGAATAACTAGACGTACTGGATATGCTTCGGAGTGCCGGTGTCCATCGTTTACTTATACTTTGATGGAAGAAAACCCGTTGACCTGCTGCACCCACTTCTTATCTCATGGAGCAGCGGTTCTGGGTGCGATGGGTGCATGGACTGTATCCTACTGCACATTTGTGACGCACATACAGATAAAAGGCAATCTCTCGGTCAAGTCGATCCAAACTGGAAGGCATTTAGTTTTCTTAACCACCTCCGGGCCGAAAGGGTGTCTAAACACCTGGTCTTGAAGTGGTTAAGCACTTTGTACAATAAACAATTGCCATTTTTGTTTTCTAAAATACTGTTTCCTTTTTTTATACTTTTTTTTGTATCTCGGTGCTGCTGATCCCCTTCAATATTGTGCCAGCCACTTCCTGTCTACATACATTCACTTTGGAGTTTGCTGAACATCATTGCTCTGGACCACTTACTGATGGTGACAACGATGGGCCATGCCCGCAGAAAAGGTGTTGTTATTCTCTGTCAGGCGTGTGTGACAGTGTGGCAACACTCAGGCACTACTGAGAGAGCGTTGTCACCTGAACAAGGACCTTCGTGGCAGGATCAGCAGGTATTCTTTTAATAAAAGCTGCAGATTTAAAAAGATTGTAAGCTTTTAAAGTTAGGTTCCGCCAGGTCCCTCCATTCTAGTGCAACTGTCGGGCTCTCGGTCCATGACCGAGTGCCCAACTTTTCAGAGGGGTGACACTAAAATGACTGTCAGCCATTTTGGTGTCCCCCCCTCCAATGGTGTCCCCCGGGTGCGGGCCCCCCCCCCCTAGTGACGCCACTGCTCTGAAATAAGCAAATATTGTCTAAACACAAGTGTCATGTGTATTCTTGGACCTTGAGTCTTAGTTTGCTTTGTATGCAGGAGCTTCCTGTAATAAAGACTGTTCACTGCAGCTCTCACTCCTTGTGCTGGGTGACTGGTCTGGTCTCCGCCCCCTCCTGTAGTTTTATACAAGCAGCCTGTACTGCAGGGGTGCACAACTCCGGCCCTCCAGCTGTGCTTTAAGTACAAATCCCAACATGCCTCTGCATCTAGGAGACACATCTGCTTGCAATGCCTTATGGGGCTTGTAGTTCCACAACAGCTGGAGTTGCCCACCCCTGCTGTAGTAGTAGCAGCTTCTGAGTCCCTCCCAAAGCTCTGCTTTTTATACGGGCTATATACAGCACAGTGATTCTGTAACTGCTAATTTTATATAGTAACATTTGGGTTTGCAAAGGTGTTTGATGCATACAAAGTAGATTTTTATCCCTTGTGCCTATTAAGGAATATATTTAAATGAAACGTTTTCATGCCCGGAGTCAAGCTAGCAGCATTTGCCTGTCTAGAGGCATTGATATGCGTCTCACGCAGGGAGTCAGGTGACATATAATGTGAATCTATCATTAGTCTGTTGGTTGACTATGTTTTGCTAGCGCCACTGAATGAAAGAGGCACAGCACAGGGCGACGGCTCCTTGTGACATACAGCATTCTGAATATGGATTGAGCTCACACATGGCTGCATCTACCACATAGAGATAACATGTGCACTGAGCTCATTCCCATTACTAAGAATAGTTTCCGCATATAAAAGGTATACTATATATAGCTTAATGCATTCAAATAATGGAACGGTATTATTTTGTTGCCCATGGTAGTATGAGTTGGAGCTACCAGATTGTTTGCTGCCATCTAGAGGTAAAATGAGGAATCATTCAAATATGTCAGCAGTACAGGACACAGCAGTACTATAAATAAGGATCTAGTATGAAAATTGATATGGAAAGTGTACATTAATGCCAAACTCCAGGCTTTTTGTTTACATTTTGGATACAGAAGAGCAGGGTTAGATCTTCTTTCTAGTTCTAAATGCTGCCTGTGTCCCCAAAAAGGGTATTTTTGTGATTTTATAAAATGGTGAGGATATCTGCCCCCCTACAGCAGTCTTCTGTTCTCTTAAACTGGCTATACATGGATGAAATTTTGGCTGAATCAACTAAAATGCAGTCCCTGTCTGCACCACCTCAATAATCAAAAGAAACCCCTCACACACCTGACTGGACAATACCCTCAAGTATCGGGTTTGTGCCAAGTAGTGATGGGCTTGGGCGTGTTCGCAGCTCCACGTGCCGAGCCCGCCAGGAAGCTGACAGCGAGCAGCGCCAATCACAGGCACTGAGACATTTCTCCATCTCTGCAGCTGCGGACCGGGAGCATGTCTCAGTACCTGTGATTGGCGCTGTCAGCTTCCTGGCGGGCTCGGCACGTGGAGCTGCGAACATGCCCGAGCCCATCACTAGTGCCAAGCGACCACGGATGCCTCCACAAATCAGTATCAATATGAAGAAGTCACTCGCACTCATATGAAGTGTGAGTGACTTCTTCATATTTGCCTGCACCTGGCTCAACATGCTTTCATTGAAAAATTGATGGGGCCGAGTGTATCATAGGCCAAAGAATGACTGCGGTGACATCAGACTTACTCTACCAGCGTTTGTTTTATAATTGCATGTGACCCACCCATTGGGGGGTTCACTTACTTCCTGTTTTGTCTAACGCTCACCACATGTGTTCCTATATGACTGTACGATCTCCTATAGATCTAACAACAAGTATGCAGTGCACAGGCTGGCCTGGTTAGATCGCGTATTGATTGGAAAATTAGGTAGGAGGCCCTATGATTGTACAGAGATTGTACAGTCAGATTGTCATGTGTGTTGAACCTTCTACCATCAACGTGATAGAAGGTGGGGTGATTTTTGCTCACATGCTGTTCTGACACCCACCAAACTGGCAGCAATTAATGAGAAATCTCCCCCCAAAAAAGAACACAGACAGCAATAAAAACTTGACAGAGGTTCCGGCCCGTGCACGGTCTATTGAAAACATATACACAATGGTTGGCTGCAGTTGGGCTTTAACAATTATTGTTTTGAGTGTTTGAAATCGGTTTACTGGACTTTGGCTTGTGTACACAGATGGGAATACACGTTTTCGCTTTGACGCCCTGCGTTCAGAAGCAAGTTAACACATGTTCAACAGCCAAATTCACCTCTATGGGGAATGCGCGCTAAAATGCACACATATAGGGTTATTCACAAAAGGGTGAAGAGTTTGGAGAACAATCTAGGACAGCATAGCTGAACTGGAAAGTGAGCTGAATTGGAGAATGTTTCCAAAGCAGCTATGTTGTCCTAGATTGTTCACTTCTCCTCCCTTCTCCAAACTCTTCACCCTTTAGTGAATGACCCCCGTAATGATAGTTCGCTCTCTAGTGCATTTCAGCACATACTGATGTACAGATGATATTTCTGGCAGATCAACCGTAATTGTCTGTACCTTCTTAAAAGGTTCTTGAAAAATGAACACTAATACAGCTACCACATCTAAGTAAGCTGAAATATATCATACAGTACATTGTGGTTTTTGGGTTTAGATTGAATGTTTGGCTAGAGTGATAAGAAGTTGTGATGGACACCAGATATGCTTGCCAGAATCTCAGTTTAAGGCCCCTTTTGCACAGGCAGTCTGATCAGGTTTCTCAAGTGGACCCGAGCGGATGTAGAGCCAAAGGAAATCTCAACGCTCCAATTCCTTAGCCGCCATCAGGACTCCCCAGGTGCTGGTCTAAAAGGTGCGTCTGGAATATAGTAGTATACGAAGAGACCGCACTATCCAGAGAATTCCAATACTTCAGACTTCATTGAAATTCACAGCAAATCCAGTATAACAGTGAATAAAACCCGATCGGTTGCTCAATGCTAGTCTATGGGCAGACTTTACACCTAGTTACCCCCGACTCCGGCCAGCTCTGGAAAAACAAACGGATCCATTTAGCCGAACCAAAATGTGCCGGATTCACAGCAAATCCAGTATAACAGTGAATAAAACCCGATCGGTTGCTCAATGCTAATCTATGGGCAGACTTTACACCTACTTACCCTCGACTCTGGCCAGCTCTGGAAAAACAAACAGATCCATTTTGCCGAACCCGATTGTGCCGAATCAGGGGTAATCTGATGTAAATGATCACATGTCCGTTTACATCAGATTCCCCATAGACCGCCATGGGGTCTGGTCATTGTAGTGGTGACATCTGATGCGTACTGCTCTGATCAGGAGGGGAGAGATCCGTACAAGGATCCCCTTCTGATTAGCCCGTGTGAAAGGGGCCTTTAAACATGTTGAAAAATCTGTGCTCAACCAACAGATGGTCATTTCTTTGTCTATGAAGAAAAGAGGCCACTGGAAGGAATGAGCATATAAATGTAACCATTGTTACCCCCATAGTATCAATGGTTACATTTATATGATCATTCCCTCCAGTGTTCTCTAGAATTGTAACATTGTATTCCATTACTAAAATGTATTTCTTGCTTATGATCCTCAGCTCCATCTAGTGGCCATAATGTGGTATTGTCTCCATTCACTCTGTTCTGTTTTAACATACCTATTAAAGAACATTTGACCAGGAGAGAAATTACACTAAGAACATTCATTTTTGCCCAATTTTCACAAAATCTGGTTCATTCACACAGAATAAATGTACCTGCAGTTTCGATGAATGAATAACATATGCTTTTTTTAAAAATATATAAACAGACCCCTATTTGTGTGACTTGGCCTTTGCTGTATTAAATGTATTTAATTAAATGTAGTGAAAATAAGCTTAATAGTGAACGGCCAACATAATAGTTCAAAAAAACATTCACAAGAGACATAAAGAAGCTGCCATTGCTTATTCTGAAAATTGCTAGATCCCTGGCTGTCATGATTAAATACTTTTGAGTAGGATATACACTGTGCGAATTTCACACAGTGGGTGCTGCTGTTGGAAAATTGTCGGCCAAATGGAGCTTGCCGCCAATGAGCTACTAGCTCCATTCTGGTATTCTGACAGCGACCGGCAGCCACTGTCAGAATACAATAGAAACAGAAGGGGATTCCTCCATCAACGCTTGTAAGCATTGATGGAGGATTCTGTTCTATTTTTTCATTCAGCCCGCGGGTTAAACAAAAAAAATAGAACCGTGTATATCCGGCTTTAGTCACTAACCTGGCACAAGCATGCAGATAAGAACTTCTAAATCTATTCTGATTTGACTGATAAGCATACTTGTTCCATGTCTGTGGCTCAGTAAGTATTAAAGCCAGAGGGTCAGCATGACAACCAGGCAACTCAGCAATGACAGTTCTCATGTTTCCCTTAGGAAAGTTTGACTTATCTGTATATTCATTAGGGTGGTTCAACAATTTGACAGGTTCAATAACCCGCAACAACCCGATATCAGTTTACTAGAGACAGCTCTGTGGAAGATGACTGATTGCTACGGGTTTCTGCACAAAATCCTTGCTATGTTCCTCACTCTACTGCAGGGATGGACAATGCCAGCCCTCCAGCTGTTGTGGAACTACAAGTCCCATGAAGCATTGTAAGACTGACAGTTACAGGCATGACTCGCAGAAGCAGAGGCATGTTGGGATCTGTAGTTAAAGCACAGCTGGAGGGCCGGAGTTGGCCACCCCTGGTCTAGCAAATAAGCCTATGAATATAAAGCTGACCCCATGGGCCGAATGAGAAAAGATGCTCAATTACCCCATCCATGCTAAACAGCATGTATGGGGGTTAGACACACACACAGGGCTATTGTATTCTGACAGCAGTGACTGTTCAGCCCCAGAATTTTCAGACCAGCTCTGATCGAAAAATCGACTTTTGTCAAATAGAGTGGTGCTGACACGGCCACACACTTCTCCAATTTCCGCCGACCTGGCAGGACTAAGCCAAGATTCAAACTGTATGGCCGTCAAAACTTTACTGTACCGTTCACCATTGTGTCCTGCTGCACAATGTTAGTTACACAGGAGGTAATAGTAACCGCAGGTGTAAGCAAACTGAAGTCACACAAAGGAACATGGAATTTAGTGTCATTAATCAGTGAGTTTTAGTTGCGCAAGTCTTTCATATTATATAAAAGGAATTATATAAAAGGATAATTAGGTTATAAAATGCAGAGTGCATTGTGAGTAATACACGTGTCTGTGCCACACATCCTTTTACCAAGGAATTCCTATGATACTTTGTCAACTAACAAACAGGCTGCTGGCTATCTCAAAGCTGATATTATCTTCTCCGGATATTACCACACCTACTTCCACACCTCGAAAGACATATCCTCACATTCACGTGTCCACAAGTGTGACATAAGGGTCAAAGTGTTATTCATAAGAGAAAAGTCTAACTAGAGTTGTAGGACCAGTCTATCCAGAATGTTACAGTACATAACCTATATCCCCAATACCAAGCCTGACATCTAAACTAGTACAAAAGGAGAATGTCTTCCTCTATACGGTCACAGAATGTCTTCCTCTATAAGGCCACAGTATGGTATGTCTTCCTCTATAAGGTCACAGTATGTATTCCTCTATAGAGTCACAGTATGTCTTCCTCTATAAGGTCACAGTATGTCTTCCTCTATAAGGTCACAGTATGTCTTCCTCTATAAGGTCACAATATGTCCTCCTCTATAAGGTCACAGAATGTCTTCCTCTATAGAGTCACAGAATGTCCTCCTCTATAAGGTCACAGTATGTCTTCCTCTATAGAGTCACAGAATGTCCTCCTCTATAAGGTCACAGTATGTCTTCCTCTATAGAGTCAAAGTATGTCTTCCTCTATAAGGTCACAGTATGTCTTCCTCTATAAGGTCACAGTATGTCCTCCTCTATAAGGCCACAGTATGTCCTCCTCTATAAGGTCACAGTATGTCCTCCTCTATAAGGTCACAGTATGTCTTCCTCTATAAGGTCACAGTATGTCTTCCTCTATAGAGTTACAGTATGTCTTCCTCTATAAGGTCACAGTATGTCTTCCTCTACTCAGCTCCATCTAGTGGCCATAATGTGGTATTGTCTCCATTCACTCTGTTCTGTTTTAACATACCTATTAAAGAACATTTGACCAGGAGAGAAATTACACTAAGAACATTCATTTTTGCCCAATTTTCACAAAATCTGGTTCATTCACACAGAATAAATGTACCTGCAGTTTCGATGAATGAATAACATATGCTTTTTTTAAAAATATATAAACAGACCCCTATTTGTGTGACTTGGCCTTTGCTGTATTAAATGTATTTAATTAAATGTAGTGAAAATAAGCTTAATAGTGAACGGCCAACATAATAGTTCAAAAAAACATTCACAAGAGACATAAAGAAGCTGCCATTGCTTATTCTGAAAATTGCTAGATCCCTGGCTGTCATGATTAAATACTTTTGAGTAGGATATACACTGTGCGAATTTCACACAGTGGGTGCTGCTGTTGGAAAATTGTCGGCCAAATGGAGCTTGCCGCCAATGAGCTACTAGCTCCATTCTGGTATTCTGACAGCGACCGGCAGCCACTGTCAGAATACAATAGAAACAGAAGGGGATTCCTCCATCAACGCTTGTAAGCATTGATGGAGGATTCTGTTCTATTTTTTCATTCAGCCCGCGGGTTAAACAAAAAAAATAGAACCGTGTATATCCGGCTTTAGTCACTAACCTGGCACAAGCATGCAGATAAGAACTTCTAAATCTATTCTGATTTGACTGATAAGCATACTTGTTCCATGTCTGTGGCTCAGTAAGTATTAAAGCCAGAGGGTCAGCATGACAACCAGGCAACTCAGCAATGACAGTTCTCATGTTTCCCTTAGGAAAGTTTGACTTATCTGTATATTCATTAGGGTGGTTCAACAATTTGACAGGTTCAATAACCCGCAACAACCCGATATCAGTTTACTAGAGACAGCTCTGTGGAAGATGACTGATTGCTACGGGTTTCTGCACAAAATCCTTGCTATGTTCCTCACTCTACTGCAGGGATGGACAATGCCAGCCCTCCAGCTGTTGTGGAACTACAAGTCCCATGAAGCATTGTAAGACTGACAGTTACAGGCATGACTCGCAGAAGCAGAGGCATGTTGGGATCTGTAGTTAAAGCACAGCTGGAGGGCCGGAGTTGGCCACCCCTGGTCTAGCAAATAAGCCTATGAATATAAAGCTGACCCCATGGGCCGAATGAGAAAAGATGCTCAATTACCCCATCCATGCTAAACAGCATGTATGGGGGTTAGACACACACACAGGGCTATTGTATTCTGACAGCAGTGACTGTTCAGCCCCAGAATTTTCAGACCAGCTCTGATCGAAAAATCGACTTTTGTCAAATAGAGTGGTGCTGACACGGCCACACACTTCTCCAATTTCCGCCGACCTGGCAGGACTAAGCCAAGATTCAAACTGTATGGCCGTCAAAACTTTACTGTACCGTTCACCATTGTGTCCTGCTGCACAATGTTAGTTACACAGGAGGTAATAGTAACCGCAGGTGTAAGCAAACTGAAGTCACACAAAGGAACATGGAATTTAGTGTCATTAATCAGTGAGTTTTAGTTGCGCAAGGCTTTCATATTATATAAAAGGAATTATATAAAAGGATAATTAGGTTATAAAATGCAGAGTGCATTGTGAGTAATACACGTGTCTGTGCCACACATCCTTTTACCAAGGAATTCCTATGATACTTTGTCAACTAACAAACAGGCTGCTGGCTATCTCAAAGCTGATATTATCTTCTCCGGATATTACCACACCTACTTCCACACCTCGAAAGACATATCCTCACATTCACGTGTCCACAAGTGTGACATAAGGGTCAAAGTGTTATTCATAAGAGAAAAGTCTAACTAGAGTTGTAGGACCAGTCTATCCAGAATGTTACAGTACATAACCTATATCCCCAATACCAAGCCTGACATCTAAACTAGTACAAAAGGAGAATGTCTTCCTCTATACGGTCACAGAATGTCTTCCTCTATAAGGCCACAGTATGGTATGTCTTCCTCTATAAGGTCACAGTATGTCTTCCTCTATAAGGTCACAATATGTCCTCCTCTATAAGGTCACAGAATGTCTTCCTCTATAGAGTCATAGAATGTCCGCCTCTATAAGGTCACAATATGTCCTCCTCTATAAGGTCACAGCATGTCTTCCTCTATAGAGTCACAGAATGTCCTCCTCTATAAGGTCACAGCATGTCTTCCTCTATAGAGTCACAGAATGTCCTCCTCTATAAGGTCACAGCATGTCTTCCTCTATAGAGTCACAGAATGTCCTCCTCTATAAGGTCACAGCATGTCTTCCTCTATAGAGTCACAGAATGTCCTCCTCTATAAGGTCACAGCATGTCTTCCTCTATAGAGTCACAGAATGTCCTCCTCTATAAGGTCACAGCATGTCTTCCTCTATAGAGTCACAGAATGTCCTCCTCTATAAGGTCACAGCATGTCTTCCTCTATAGAGTCACAGAATGTCCTCCTCTATAAGGTCACAGCATGTCTTCCTCTATAGAGTCACAGAATGTCCTCCTCTATAAGGTCACAGCATGTCTTCCTCTATAGAGTCACAGAATGTCCTCCTCTATAAGGTCACAGCATGTCTTCCTCTATAGAGTCACAGAATGTCCTCCTCTATAAGGTCACAGCATGTCTTCCTCTATAGAGTCACAGAATGTCCTCCTCTATAAGGTCACAGCATGTCTTCCTCTATAGAGTCACAGAATGTCCTCCTCTATAAGGTCACAGCATGTCTTCCTCTATAGAGTCACAGAATGTCCTCCTCTATAAGGTCACAGCATGTCTTCCTCTATAGAGTCACAGAATGTCCTCCTCTATAAGGTCACAGCATGTCTTCCTCTATAGAGTCACAGAATGTCCTCCTCTATAAGGTCACAGAATGTCTTCCTCTATAGAGTCATAGAATGTCCGCCTCTATAAGGTCACAATATGTCCTCCTCTATAAGGTCACAGTATGTCCTCCTCTATAGAGTCACAGTATGTCCTCCTCTATAAGGTCACAGCATGTCTTCCTCTAAAGAGTCACAGTATGTCCTCCTCTATAGTCACAGTATGTTCTCCTCTATATGGTCACAGTATGTCCTCCTCTATAAGGTCACAGTATGTCTTACTCTATAAGGTCACATAATGTCTTCCTCTATAGGGTCACAGTATGTCCTCCTCTATAAGGTCACAGTATGTCCTCCTCTATAAGGCCACAGTATGTCCTCCTCTATAAGGTCACAGTATGTCCTCCTCTATAAGGTCACAGTATGTCTTCCTCTATAAGGTCACAGTATGTCTTCCTCTATAGAGTTACAGTATGTCCTCCGCTATAAGGTCACAGTATGTTCTCCTCTATAGGGTCACAGTATGTCCTCCTCTATAAGGTCACAGTATGTCCTCCTCTATAAGGTCACGGTATGTCTACCTCTATAAGGTCACAGTATGTCTTCCTCTATAAGGTCACAGTATTTCTTCCTGTATAAGGTCACAGTATTTCTTCCTCTATAAGGTCACAGTATGTCTTCCTCTATAAGGTCACGGTATGTCTTCCTCTATAGAGTCACAGTATGTCTTCCTCTATAAGGTCACAGTATGTCTTCCTCTATAAGGTCACGGTATGTCTTCCTCTAAAGAGTCACAGTATGTCCTCCACTATAAGGTCACAGCATGTCTTCCTCTAAAGAGTGACAGTATGTCCTCCGCTATAAGGTCACAGTATGTCTTCCTCTATAGAGTCACAGTATGTCTTCCTCTATAAGGTCACAGTATGTCTTCCTCTATAAGGTCACGGTATGTCTTCCTCTAAAGAGTCACAGTATGTCCTCCGCTATAAGGTCACAGCATGTCTTCCTCTAAAGAGTCACAGTATGTCCTCCTCTATAAAGTCACAGTATGTTCTCCTCTATAGGGTCACAGTATGTCCTCCTCTATAAGGTCACAGTATGTCTTCCTCTATAAGGTCACAGTATGTCCTCCTCTATAAGGTCACAGTATGTCCTCCTCTATAACGTCACAGTATGTCTTCCTCTATAGAGTCACAGTATGTCTTCCTCTATAAGGTCACAGTATGTCTTCCTCTATAAGGTCACGGTATGTCTTCCTCTAAAGAGTCACAGTATGTCCTCCACTATAAGGTCACAGCATGTCTTCCTCTAAAGAGTGACAGTATGTCCTCCGCTATAAGGTCACAGTATGTCTTCCTCTATAGAGTCACAGTATGTCTTCCTCTATAAGGTCACAGTATGTCTTCCTCTATAAGGTCACGGTATGTCTTCCTCTAAAGAGTCACAGTATGTCCTCCGCTATAGAGTCACAGTATGTCTTCCTCTAAAGAGTCACAGTATGTCCTCCGCTATAAGGTCACAGCATGTCTTCCTCTAAAGAGTCACAGTATGTCCTCCGCTATAAGGTCACAGCATGTCTTCCTCTAAAGAGTCACAGTATGTCCTCCTCTATAAAGTCACAGTATGTTCTCCTCTATAGGGTCACAGTATGTCCTCCTCTATAAGGTCACAGTATGTCTTCCTCTATAAGGTCACAGTATGTCCTCCTCTATAAGGTCACAGTATGTCCTCCTCTATAACGTCACAGTATGTCTTCCTCTATAGGGTCACAGTATGTCCTCCTCTATAAGGTCACAGTATGTCCTCCTCTATAAGGTCACAGTATGTCTTCCTCTATAGGGTCACAGTATGTCCTCCTCTATAGGGTCACAGTATGTCCTCCTCTATAGGGTCACAGTATGCCCCCTGAGGCAGCAGAGCAGGGGGGTGGTCATTGGCCTGTGTGGCGGCAGGTGCTGCTGATAGCGGTGGGTGTGGTGGGACAGACAGACAGAGAGCCATGCTGTCAGCGGATCTCCATTCCCAACCAGCTTACTGAGGTCAATGTTTGCCAGGAACTCGGCGGGACACCAGCAAGAACATCCTGCTCAGCTCCCTGGCAACCGATGATGTCAGTGAGCTGGGCGGGAAGTCAGACAGAGCTTCATAGGTTGTCTGTAGCCGCCCCTGTGCTTCCCCCTACCCACAGTCTGGCTTTACTGCATTGCACAGTGCATAAGGAGCTGGTTGATAGGTGAGGAGACCACAGGGCTGACCCTATCTGTTTGTTGCTGCTCCTTTACTTTCCAATCATTAGTCACAGTGGTCCTTTGACCAAGCTGTTTTGCTTTAACCATTGGAGAGTCAAAACTTGGCCATGATATCTGAACGGGAAGTCTAGATTAGAAAACTGGCTGACCATAATAATATGTTTGGCAGGTAAGACATTTGACCAGGGCTGCCCCTACCTTATATAACACCTGAGGCACCAGAGCAGGGAGTGGGGACAATTGCTGCTGATAGTGCTTGGGAAGTGGTGGGTAATGCTGATATAGCGGATGCGGTGGGACGGGCTGCTGCGTTAGACAGACAGAGAGCCATGCTGTCAGCTCCTCTATGTCTGGTCCTGCCCAGCTCACTGTCGTCACTGGTTCCAGGTGTTCAGTGGGACACCACCCAGAGCGTACCACTCAGCTCCCTGGCAACCGATGAGCTGGACGGGAAGCCAGCAGAGTATCACAGGATGCTAAGAGCTCTTATCATCATAGGACGCTGTAGCTGTCCCTCTGCCACACTCCACACCTTTTGCCCCCCTAATGAGATGCTGCCTGGGGCTGCCTCATTATAGGGACAGCCCTCTATAAGCTCACCGAATATCTTCCTCTATAGAGTCACAGAATGTCTTCATCTATAAGGTCACAGTATGTCTTCCTCTTCCTCTATATGTCTCTGAGACCTGATGGGTCTGAAGAGGAGGTACCATTGGTGACAGTTTAAAAAAAAGTAGGGATGCACTGATACCGATACTCCATGCTGTTTGGCCAGATCGAAGCTGATTGGCTGGGAAACTGGCTCCATGCTGTTTGGCTGCAAAGCCGGGTTCCCGGCCAATCAGCATGGAGCCGGCTTCCTGGGTAATCAAGAAGGCAGCAGAGGGTAATGACACACCATCCTGCTTCCTGATGCCTGGGAAGCCGGCTCCATGCTAGCGGATTAAAACGGTATCGGCGAGTACTGAAATCTAAATATCGGTACTCGTGCTTGATACGGAAAAACCGGTATCGGTGCATCCCTAATTAGAAGCATACTCCACCATTCAGACCACGTTTCATCCAACACCCATTTTTAGGGTGTACATGAAATACTGTCACACTTACTATAATTGTAGGGTGCCTTTACCTGCAGGCTCCTGTATTTTAATGAATTCAGCATGGCTATGTCTGGTTCCGCCCACACAACTGTGTCATCCATTCTCTGATTCATTCATAGGGATTTGTGAATGAAAGGCTACAAGTCACATCTACCACTGTGACAGGGGGACATGTAAATCTTAATGCATCACAAGTGCGGTGACATCACAACACCTGTAGTCCATGAATGACTTCCTCCAGCCCAATAGCCAAAGGTCAGCAACCCAGTACAAACCAGGGGCTGGAGTCTGCAGTCTGCTGATTCTGAACAGCAAGCAAGTATGATGGGATTTCCTGTGACAGTCCTGTTATCCCCGGATAGAGCAATAGAGCCCTTAAGAGCAAGGATCTGTCATTTCTGTGAACATGAAATTACCTCCAACCTTCCTGATAAAGCACACGCAGTTGTGAAATGTGTCAAAGACTGGGCCCACATTGGACTATATCAAATAAAAAATGATAATATTCATGCTTATGGACTAGTACGAAAACATATGAGAATTATGTATATACATATGCAGAACCAGTTGATTTTAAATTAATAAAACTGCAGTAATCCGGTGTGAACCTTTGCCTCTGTGCAGGAGCTTCCTGTAATAATGACCAGTCACTGCTGCTCTCTCTTCTTGTGCAGGGTGACTGGTCTTGTATCTGCCCCTTCTTGTAGTTTTCTACTGGCAGGCTGTAGTGGGTGGAGCCTGCTGGATTCCTCCCACAGCTCTGCTCTCTGTATCTGCCCCTTCTTGTAGTTTTCTACTGGCAGGCTGTAGTGGGTGGAGCCTGCTGGATTCCTCCCACAGCTCTGCTCTCTGTATCTGCCCCTTCTTGTAGTTTTCTACTGGCAGGCTGTAGTGGGTGGAGCCTGCTGGATTCCTCCCACAGCTCTGCTCTCTGTATCTGCCCCTTCTTGTAGTTTTCTACTGGCAGGCTGTATTGGGTGGAGCCTGCTGGATTGCTCCCACAGCTTTGCTCTCTGCACTGGCTATGTACAGCCCAGTGATTATGTTACTGCTACTTTTATATGGTAAAAACTGGCAAAGGCATTTGGCTCACACAAAATAAAATTATATCCTTTTTGTCAATTGTGAAATATTGTGCCCGGAGTTCAGCCCCTTAGGAATAGTGGGTTGGGTGTGGCCAGCCATTTGCAGCCAAAGGCAATGGGACATTAGTTGCCATGGCAGCTATAACAAACCTTCTTTATGTAGTGCCTATGGTGCTTTTTGTAACTGATTACTAATTTAAAATTTGTCTAAACCCAGCAACGCTGCTCGGCCCATCCTCGCCCACTTTAAAGTAATTGTTTATGACTGAAATAAGAGAGGACTGGCACACTGGTGGGTATGACTCATCCCTCTGTACTAAACAGGATAAAGCACTACTACAGCAGCTTGTAAGGATATGAGAATTCAATCTGAAGTTCCCTTATCTGTATAAATGTAATATGTGACATCACCACACTTGTAGTCCATGAATGACTTCCTCCAGCCCATAGCCAAAGGTCAGCACCCCAGTACAAACCAGGGACTGTAAGAATGGTCCGCAGGAGCCACAGGGATCTGTGAATGGAAGCCTACAAGTCCCATCTGCTGCCATAGATCTAACATGGGTCCTGTAAGTTTAGTGTCACCCGGTGAATACTGCTCCGATTGGCCAGGGATCTGTGCCCCCGTGTGAAAGGGGCCTTAGGGTTGCATCAGGCTTTATATTTAGTTCTAGTGTTATGCATATAGCAGAACCCCACTCCCACACAACCCTTCTTTCTTTGCAGGCTTTTTAGTTGAGCACTATAAAACACTTGTCAGCCATTCTATAGAAAGTAGATTTTTTGCTTACCTGGTCCCCAGTCCCGCCAGCTGACGCCATCATGTCTAATGCATGAGGATGCCGAGAGACATTCCACCAGCCAGAGCGGAGGGGAGAGCCCTGACCACCAGGGGAGCGGAGATCAGATAAGTAAAAGTGTTTACCCCAGTCCCCTAGGCATAAACGAGCACTTGACCCTTGCAGTACGGATGGAGAACTACTGCAAGGGTAGTTTTTTGGTTTGCCCAGAGATGGGCTTTAAAGGCTGCTGAAGGTATGTGCAGGCACAAAGGAGATCTATGGAGTGAGTGAATTACACTCATCCTCATAGTTAGAGCCGATGTGTGTCATTTAAACTGTCACACGGCGGCTCTATAGAGCGGGAAGTGAGCGAACACATACCGCCACTTGCCACTTCCCGATCATCTCCCTGCAGAGAGCAGTGACTGTCAGTCACCGCTCCCCACAGGGATTCCCCCCTCTCCGATCCTCCAGCACTGAGTGGAAGGACAGATGGGAGAGGGGGCGGGCATAGCTGGCTCTGCCTCTAGATAGGCAGAGCCTGCTGTCAATTAGACAGCGGGGTGGATCTCGATAGTATTATCAGGATCTGTCCTGGCTGCAGCGCTCCCATCATATAGCTCTATATACTGAATATACAGAACTATTGGAAAAAAAAGGTTACCCCGTAGTTTTCCTTTAAACAAATCTAAAACAGTGTATCTAAAAAAAAATCATTAATATATTGCACCTTGCCAATTCTTGGGTGTGGTGGCTGCATTAGTGTTCTTTCTCAAGGCTTTCTTTCTTTCTTTTCCTCTGGTGATCCGGGGAGTGACACACAGCCTGTGTTTGGGTGACTATGCTCACTGCTACACTGTATCTATGGATGAGCAGCGTAGCCACTAAGTGACTAACAAATTAAATCCGAACTTCAGCTAACACTTTTTAATAAGTTACAAAAACAGTTTATTTAAAACCTTTATCCCATACAGTAAATAAATAAAAGGCTACTGTAAGGCCTTGTTCACACTGAGCGATCTGGCATTTCTGCGGATGCCAGGTGTCCCCGTTCAGATGTGGCCTCTGTACCGGGTGACAGTGGCCGCATCTGTAAGCGGCAGTGCGCGTGCAATCATATACGATGCAATTACATGCGGTTTGGAATAGATGACTGACGCTGGGCGCTGAACACTGACCCTAGTAGAGCAGGCAAAAAAAAACTCCCACTCCCCCACTACCCTTCTCCACAAACTCACCAGCCAAGCGTGGTGGTGGTGGGGTTGGGCAGGCAGTAATGATTTAGTGGAGTCTGGGGAGTAGAAGGCAGGGTCTGAGAATGGGTGGCAGGGTGATGGGAAGGTTTTAGGAAGGAAGAGAGTGCAGAATGATAAGAGTGGAGGGGAAGCAGGGTAAGAGGAGAGAGATGAGACGAGCAGTTTGCAGAGTCATAGTAGAGAGGGGGTGCTGAATGAAAGAGAAGATGGGGGTAAAGGCTGAAGAGGGTGCAGTATAGCAGGAGATGGAGATGCTCTATAAAGGGTGAGGGGGTACAAGGTGACAGAAGTTGGGTATAGTGATGAGAGGAGGAGGAACATGGTAGGAGGGAGGGTATAGCTGGTGGAAGAGCAGAATGGGGGAACATGGCAGCAGGAGGCAAGCTGCAACTGGCAGGCTGAACAGAACTCCAAGGCTGGGTTCACACCTAGGCGTACGGAATATGCGCGTTTGCCGCGCGTTTCTACTGCATTTTGCTGTAAAAGAAACGTGCGACAAACGAGGGCAATCACGCTGTATCCTAATGGATACGCGCAACAAATACGCCCCAAAGAAGTACAGGAGCTTAGAGCGTTTTACAGCGCGTTCCTACGCGCTGTAAAACGTCCAGGTAGGAACCAGGCCTAAAGGTTGAACCCACTGAGCAGTACCAATCAGTGCGGAGAGCTGATCTTGTCCTGCAGCAAGCAATTTGGCACTTGGTTAGTCTCTCAACTTTCCTCCTGCTTTGTGTGGATAGATCCACCTTGTCCCACAAGCTGTGTGACAATGGCTGGCTGTTGCACATGTGATGGGTAGTACACAGCCAAAGCCGAAGTGCTAGTCTACACATCCATGGGGCTCCCCTGCACAGCCTCAGTGGTCCCCTGCAAAGTCAAAGCACTCCCCTGCACACAGGGCCAGATTTAGTCTCTCTGCTGCCCCAAGGCCAGGTTCCTCAATGCGCACCCCAACCCGTCAACCTCTCCCCCATGGAGAATTTACCTGCAGGCTGCATACAAGTGATCTCGGCGACATTTCTGGGCTCACTTGTACAAAACAAACGGCGGCTTCCCCCGCTGTACATTTACCTCCGCTTGCCCAAAGCAGGGCTAAATGTATAAAACAACTACCCACCCGGCGCCCGGAACTGCATGAATGCCCTGGCATACTGTGTTAGTCTCTAGTTCTCCATCTATAATACCCATTTTCTGCCCTAGCATGCTGGTATCTCTAGTTCTGCAGCTACAGTAACCATTCTCTCCTGCCTTGCCATGCTGTGCCAGTCTCTAGTTCTGCAGCTGGGTCCTCTAATTCTCCAGTTACCCATCTTTTGCCTTGGCCGCTGGGCTCTGTAGCTCTACCCTCACCCCGCTCTAGACACATAACCCGGCATAGAGCTCACAGGCTGCACTACCCCAGACTTACCACCACAGAGGTGCCGATGAACACAATGATCATCTGGATCTCAGCCCCGGCGATCCTATGGAAGCTCTTTCTGCTGCCTGAAGTCGGAGATTCGGTTCTAAGTTGCCCAGGGAGGTCCGGCGCACGAACTGCCAGTGCATCTGGACGAAAGCCACACACACCAGTACATTGCACAGCACAGTGACCAGAATGAGGAAAGAGCAGCAGCGGGCGTACATGTAGGAGTAGGCGGCATAGGTGCACTGGTTGGTACCCCAGTCCAAGAAGCACCAGGTCCAGGCAGTAATTTATAAATAATTTATAATATAATTATTTTTTTCTTCTCTTACTTAACTGGTTTGGATGCAGCATTTTTTGACACCCCCTGAAAAGTCCCACCCAAGGCAAATGCCTAGTTTTCCTTGCGGTAGATACACCCCTGATGTGAGGGACAGTTTTGGAGAACAGAGGGATTTAGCCTTCTTTGAGGGACAGTTTTGGTGAACAGAGTGATTTAACCTGTGTGAGGGACAGTTTTGGAAAACAGAAGGATTTAGCCCCTCAGTGAGGGACAGTTTTGGTGAACAGAGGGATTTAGCCTTGTGTGAGGGACAGTTTTAAAGAACAGAGGGATTTAGCCTTCTGTGAGGGACACTTTTGGAGAACAGAGGGATTTAGCCTTCTGTGAAGGACAGTTTTGGAGAACAGAGGGATGTATCCTTCTGTGAGGGACAGTTTTGGTGAACAGAGGGATTTAGCCTTGTGTGAGGGACAGTTTTAGAGAACAGAGGGATTAAAGGGATTTAGCCTTCTGTGAGGTACAGTTTTGGAGAACAGAGGCATTTAGCCTTCTGTTAGGGGCAGGTTTGGTGAACAGAGGGATTTAGCCTTCTGTGAGGGGCAGTTTTGGTGAACAGAGGAATTTAGCCTTCTGTGAGGGGCAGTTTTGGTGAACAGAGGAATTTAGCCTTCTGTGAGGGGCAGTTTTGGTGAACAGAGGAATTTAGCCTTCTGTGAGGGGCAGTTTTGGTGAACAGAGGAATTTAGCCTTCTGTGAGGGGCAGTTTTGGTGAACAGAGGAATTTAGCCTTCTGTGAGGGGCAGTTTTGGTGAACAGAGGAATTTAGCCTTCTGTGAGGGGCAGTTTTGGTGAACAGAGGAATTTAGCCTTCTGTGAGGGGCAGTTTTGGTGAACAGAGGAATTTAGCCTTCTGTGAGGGGCAGTTTTGGTGAACAGAGGAATTTAGCCTTCTGTGAGGGGCAGTTTTGGTGAACAGAGGAATTTAGCCTTCTGTGAGGGGCAGTTTTGGTGAACAGAGGAATTTAGCCTTCTGTGAGGGGCAGTTTTGGTGAACAGAGGAATTTAGCCTTCTGTGAGGGGCAGTTTTGGTGAACAGAGGAATTTAGCCTTCTGTGAGGGGCAGTTTTGGTGAACAGAGGAATTTAGCCTTCTGTGAGGGGCAGTTTTGGTGAACAGAGGAATTTAGCCTTCTGTGAGGGGCAGTTTTGGTGAACAGAGGAATTTAGCCTTCTGTGAGGGGCAGTTTTGGTGAACAGAGGAATTTAGCCTTCTGTGAGGGGCAGTTTTGGTGAACAGAGGAATTTAGCCTTCTGTGAGGGGCAGTTTTGGTGAACAGAGGAATTTAGCCTTCTGTGAGGGGCAGTTTTGGTGAACAGAGGAATTTAGCCTTCTGTGAGGGGCAGTTTTGGTGAACAGAGGAATTTAGCCTTCTGTGAGGGGCAGTTTTGGTGAACAGAGGAATTTAGCCTTCTGTGAGGGGCAGTTTTGGTGAACAGAGGAATTTAGCCTTCTGTGAGGGGCAGTTTTGGTGAACAGAGGAATTTAGCCTTCTGTGAGGGGCAGTTTTGGTGAACAGAGGAATTTAGCCTTCTGTGAGGGGCAGTTTTGGTGAACAGAGGAATTTAGCCTTCTGTGAGGGGCAGTTTTGGTGAACAGAGGAATTTAGCCTTCTGTGAGGGGCAGTTTTGGTGAACAGAGGAATTTAGCCTTCTGTGAGGGGCAGTTTTGGTGAACAGAGGAATTTAGCCTTCTGTGAGGGGCAGTTTTGGTGAACAGAGGAATTTAGCCTTCTGTGAGGGGCAGTTTTGGTGAACAGAGGAATTTAGCCTTCTGTGAGGGGCAGTTTTGGTGAACAGAGGAATTTAGCCTTCTGTGAGGGACAGTTTTGGAGAACAGAGGGATTTAGCCTTCTGTGAGGGGCAGTTTTAGAGATGAGAGATATTTGGGTTGTGGGAGAGAGTTACAGTAGGACTAAGCTGGAAATGCAAGACATGATTGGGGAAGAGAAGGACAGAGGGGGTGGAATAGTGCCAGATATTTGTGAAGAAGAGATGAATTCAGATATTTGGGTTGTGGTGTAAAGAGGCATTACCTCCCCAGTGAGGGACAATTTGGGGGTGAGAGGGACAGAGGCGTAGTGTTTTCCAGTTGTGAAGGAAAGGGGGATTTGGCTTTTGCATGAGAGAGGACAGACAGATGTGGCTCCCAGGCGGGGCCAGATGTGTAGCAGTGGGAGTCACAGATGTGTAGCAGTGGGAGTCACAGATGTGTAGCAGTGGGAGTCACAGATGTGTAGCAGCAGGATTCACAGGTGTGTAGCAGTGGGAATCACAGGTGTGTAGCGGTGAGACTCACAGCCGTGCAGTGGTGGGACTCACAGACGTGCAGTGGTGGGACTCACAATCGTGCAGTGGTGGGACTCACATACGTGCAATGGTGGGACTCACGATGTGCAGTGGTGGGATCAACAGACGTGCAGTGGTGGCACCAACAGACGTGCAGTGGTGGCACCAACAGACGTGCAATGGTGGTACTCACAGACGTGCAAAGGTAGGACTCACAGACGTGCAGTGGTGAGACTCACAGACGTGCAGTGGTGGGACTCACAGACGTGCAGTGGTAGGACTCACAGACGTGCAGTGGTGGGACCAACAGACGTGCAGTGGTGGGACTCACAGACGTGCAGTGGTAGGACTCACAGACGTGCAGTGGTGGGACCAACAGACGTGCAGTGGTGGGACTCACAGACGTGCAGTGGTAGGACTCACAGACGTGCAGTGGTGGGACCAACAGACGTGCAGTGGTGGGACCAACAGACGTGCAATGGTGGGACTCACAGACGTGCAGTGGTGGGACTCTCAGACGTGCAGTGGTGGTACTCACAGACGTGCAGTGGTGGTAAACAGACGTGCAATGGTGGGACTCACAGACGTGCAATGGTGGGACCAACAGACGTGCAATGGTGGGACCAACAGACGTGCAATGGTGGGACTCACAGACGTGCAGTGGTGGGACTCTCAGACGTGCAGTGGTGGTACTCACAGACGTGCAGTGGTGGTACTCACAGACGTGCAGTGGTGGGACTCACAGATGTGTAGTGGTGGCATTCACAAGTGTGCAGCTGTGAGATTCACAAATGTGTAGCTGTAAGATTCACAGATGTGTAGCAGTGAGATTCACAGATGTGTAGCAGTGGGATTCACAGATGTGTAGCTGTGAGATTCACAGATGTGTAGCTGTGAGATTCACAGATGTGTAGTGGTGAGATTCACAGATGTGTAGTGGTGAGATTTACAGATGTGTAGTGGTGAGATGCACAGATGTGTAGTGGTGAGATTCACAGATGTGTAGTGGTGAGATTTACAGATGTACAGCAGCAGGATTCACAGATATGTAGCGGTGAGAATCACAGGTGTGTAGCAGTGAGAATCAAAGATGTGTAGTGGTGGGACTCACAGATGTGTAGCGGTGGGATTCACAAATGTGTATCTGTGAGATTCACAAATGGGTAGCTGTGAGATTCACAGATGTATAGTGGTAGGATTCACAGATGTGTAGCGGTGGGATTTACGGATGTGTAGCAGTCAGATACACAAATGTAAAGCAGTGGGATTCACAGATGTGTAGCTGTGAGATTGACATATGTATACAGGTGGGATTCGCAGATGTGTAGCTGTGAGATTGACATATGTGTAGAGGTGGGATTCGCAGATGTGTAGCGTGAGATATACAGATGTGTAGCAGTGAGATTCACATATGTGTAGAGGTGGGATTCGCAGATGTGTAGCTGTGAGATTCACATTTTTGTAGCAGTTAGATATACAGATGTGTAGCAGTGGGATTCATAGATGTGTAGTGGTGAGCTTTACAGATGTGTAGCTGTGAGATTCACATATGTGTACAGGTGGGATTCACAGATGTGTAGCAGTGGGATTCGCAGATGTGTAGCGGTGAGATATACAGATGTGTAGCAGTAAGTTACACAGATGTGCAGCAGTGGGATTCACAGATGTGTAGCAGTAAATTACACAGATGTGCAGCAGTGGGATTCACAGATGTGTAGCAGTAAATTACACAGATGTGCAGCAGTGGGATTCACAGATGTGTAGCAGTAAATTACACAGATGTGCAGCAGTGGGATTCACAGATGTGTAGCAGTGGGATTCATAGATGTGTAGCAGTGGGATTTGCAGATGTGTAGCAGTGGGATTTGCAGATGTATAGCAGTGGGATTTGCAGATGTGTAGTGGTGACATTCACATATGTGTAGTGGTGACATTCACATATGTGTAGGGGTGGGATTCACATATGTGTAGTGGTTGGATTCACAGACGTGTAGGGGTGGGATTCAGCTCTCCAGTAAAGGGTCAGTTTTGGAGCTGATTGGGGTTCCAGTCAGGGGCAGATGTGTAGCAGGATAGCCCTTCTTGGCTTCTCCATTATTCTCTACCTCAGTGGGGACATTGGTATTGAGGAGTGAGGGACAATGATGTGGCTATGTATATATTATATATAATGTCATGAACACGCCTTACATTCAGGTAGTGTGAGGCAAAATGCCGCCCCGGGCATCCTGTGCTCACACATAGTACCCGCCCCATAACACTGCAGAACACACCCTTGTGTTGTGTATGGAGCGCACACGCCGCCTGGGTCTCCTATACGGGCCAGTGTGGTGTGTGTAGATCAGCGCTGGGCCCCGGCCGCCTCACCCTTCTCTCTCCCGTGTATGCAGCAGAGCTCTAGGCCGCCCTCCCCCCTCATCCGCCATCTTGTGCGGGTTCCCCCTCCTCGGTTCTGTGTAGAGTGCGCCCCGGGGGCCTCGGCCTCCTCCCCTCACTCGAGGCTGCAGGAGGATGCCGGGCCCGAGGAGGAGTCATAAGTATGAAAGCCAGTGTGTGCCGCCCGAGGCACGACGACCCCTTGCCGGGGGAAGAGGCTCAGGAAAGTTCGGGGCTTGCGGGCCGGAGTAGGCCGCAAGCGGACGGCGGTTGGGCCGGAGAGCGGGGAGGAAAGGCTCAGGCCGGCCTCCTCAACGAGCTGTGTGGTAAGCTCGGCTGCCAAGCGGGGGCCCTGGCGGAAAAAGGCGGTGGGGGAGCGGCTGG
>NW_017307216.1:85544-88465 GCF_000935625.1 Nanorana parkeri
CTACTACGGCGGCCACAGGGCAAGGCCAGGCCCCGGCCTCCAGCTCCACGTCCCCCCAGCGCTGGAGACCGCCGCTAAGAGGGGGAGCCGGGGCCTGTCTTAAGCAGATCGTCCTCCTGCAGCTGGACCTCATCGAGCAGCAGCAGCACCGCATCCAGGAGCGAGAGCGCCAGATCGGGGAGCTCCGGGCCGAGAAGGACACGGTGAGGGGAGAGACGTGGAAGCTATAAATTGAGCCTGGGGATGAGGCCTATGTGTGGAGCCACATGCTTGCGCTAGAGATCGGCAAAACATGCTTGGGCTGCCTTTCATTTCTGTATATCGCTGATAACGATCGTTGTGTCTGTGCTATGGATTCTACATCTGACTACATAGAAATGTTACACGCTGCCCAGTTTATATTGAAGGCTTGTCTAGTATGTCTGGGAATTTAAAGCTAGAAGAGATATAAAAAGATCTGTCTGTAGGTCGGCTCCGTGCCTCCAGCTAGTCTGATTGCACATCTATACACAACATTGATATTTGGATCGAGGAGGGCGTTGTTATACCCCAGGAAGGGGGTCAGTAATGGGGGGACACTGGAGCAGATACATTCCCCTTCAAATGGGGGACCTGTCGGGTTATCTTTTAGAGAGATTTCACTTCCTGCCTGTAGACAAAACAGGAAGTGAGAGAAAATCCCTCCTAACTTGGACAGCTGTCACTGCAACATGAGTCCCCATTGGTGGATTTCCTGTTCATGTTGACAGCTGTAAATGTGGGATTTTCCTGTCCTGGTGACACTGATCAGAGATGTGATAGGGGTCCTAACCCTTCCATCCTCTATACACATCTTAAAGAAATCACCTGGCTTTAGGTACACTTACATTACATGGGACATTCAGTCAGTGATGAGGGTTGTTTGGGTTTATGTTCCACTCAATATACAGGAAATGTCTCATTCGTGGGGATATTGCTGATAGCGTGATTGGCCAGCAGCTCCTTTTATTCAGTTTTATGCCTTTCAGGTCCACATTTTGCAGTCAAATAGACCAATATGGGATTCTAAAACTAATCATTGACATTAACAGATTTAGAATTGTTTTATTATGTGTGTGTTCTGATGTCATTCGTGTCTATGTGATCCTGTTACACATGATCTGAGGTTAGTGGTAGCGTCTCACCAGCTGGAACTTACATCGCCTATGAAAATGTATACGTGGAAAATGCATTAAAGAACATCTGAAATCTTAACCCTTGCAGTGGGGCTACCACGGCACTAAGGCCCCGTTCACACCTTTCCGTTTTGTCGGGCGTTCAACGCTCTATGAACGCTCTACAAAACGTACAACCATGAAAATCCCATTGTTTTCTATGGGTATGGTTCACACCTTTCCGTATTTCCGCCCGTCTGAACGCCCTACAAAACGGCTGACGCCCAAACAAGTACATGTACTTCTTTGGGCCGTTTTGGAGGGTGTTTTCCATTGGCATACAGCCAAGCAGCCTTCGGAATCACGCGACGGTCGTGCAATTTTTTTACCGCGAATCGCGGTAAAAAAAAACCGCGTGACGGTCGCGCGACAGACGTGCATACGTAAAACGCCTAGGTGTGAACCCAGACTAAGTGTTAAGAGCTTGTTTTGTCTACGGAGCTAAAATAACAAAGTTATACTCACCAGACTCTCTGACCTGGCTGGCTGCTGAACCGGTCCCGGCAGCCTCGCTCCCTTCCACTAAGGTCCCATGCATCATCACGTACAGTATATTAGACATGAGGATGCGGAGGGGGTGCAAGGCTGCAGGGACCATTCTAGCAGCCAGCTGGGTCTGAGATCCAGGTAAGGATATCTTTTTTAGTTTAGCTCTCTAGACAGGATGAGCACTTAACCCTTGCAGTGCTAGGGTAACCCCTCCCCTACAAGGGTTAAAATGTCATATGCCCGGGTTGTTGTTGTTTAAGATCATCCCTATTTGTATTTTTGAAAGCCTGAAGAGTTTATGAATCTATATGATGGTGATCTGCAGGTACACATCTGATATTTATATGTAAGGAGGACCGCGGTGTGCTGCATCCAATACAATGGGGGGGTGGGGGGCTGTAGTCTGGCATGTTCTGATCCATTTTTTGGTTACGTAGGGTCACTGCTCTTCACGTTCCTCCTCGCCGTGTGACAACCATGACGCTCCCACCATCTGCAAAGGATGCATGTGCACTCCTTGTGATTTATCATAACCACATTCACCCATTTATTCAAAAGCATTCATTCTGGAGCCAAATATTGTGCTCCTAGCTCACAAGAGGGATTTATTGTTGTTTGCAGTTCACTTGTATCTGAACGAGTTGTTATTTTGTATGACGAGCGTGTGATTGTGCGCCTGAAACATCAAAGGGGAAAATGGGTGCATTGTGCAAAGTTTATCACAGCTGCAGCCTCAGCGGATATGTGATCAATTCTCCTGATGCTCATATATATTTTCCCACAAGACAGCCAGCCTTGCTATATTCTGTGCGTCTTGCGGCCAGACTAGAGGGGGGAGGGAGAGCAGGTTTTTTTTTTTTGGAAGAGAGGGGAACTTGTAGTGGAGAGAGGGAAAGGATGCTTGTGAGGGGGGAGACTGGAAATGGAGTGCGGATGTTTGAGCTGGTGCCTGCATGCTGTAATGTTGGGGAATCTGCCTCACCAGCCCTCCATAGGAAGGACCCATGCAGGCTGAGGTAATGCCACCTCCCTCAACATCTCTCTTCAACCCCCTTCTTTTTTTTTTCCTTTCCTTTCATATAGCCCTCCCCCTTCTCTTTACACCCCCCCCTATGCACATTCATGAGAATCACACAGGACCATCATGGCGTTGGAGGAGGGGGGTGGCGGTTTAAATGGGCTGCCATGGCAACTGATAGGAGGATGGGATACCATGGACTTAAGGTTCGGTGAAACAAG
>NW_017307216.1:89369-99258 GCF_000935625.1 Nanorana parkeri
TAACTCCCACCATGCAGAGTAGAAGTTAGCTGCGGCAGCAATGGTTAATAGAATCCGCAAGCCTGCAGCAGCTTGGGTATGCAAGCGGAAGGTCTGCCCCCTTAACTCCTTCACTGCCACAGGGCATTGGATCCTCTAGCATTTCTGCCTGCTGTAGGCCCCTCTTTTGGCAGCAGGGTTTCAGTTCCTCATTAACCCTTTATAGCCGACATCTACAGGGACCAGAGATGCACACTAACATAGGGCTAAGCTATTGCAGTGAGGTTTTTTTTTGTTGTTTTTATTATACTTGCTTGCCTGCATGTGAAAATGCAACATGGAACCATTTTTAGCTTGTGTTCTACACGTTGGGTCTTTATTTCACTGCCATCTGTGTTTGCTATTGCACCCTCCAGACATTGTGAACTGTCCATACTTGGCATGTCTCCTAGCTGTTATAGGTGTCTGTCTATGCCTGTGATTTGGTGCAATGCAGACTATATGTGGTTGTTGTATAGATGTCTGTTTGTGTACACCCTCCCGCCTCCTGACGCTGTCTTTCTCTCTTCCATAACTTGTCCATCTCTGCTTCACCCCCTTCCTCCTACATACACATACCAATTTCATCATTACTCATGTCTGCTTGGGTTACACATGATGGATAACTTGCATAACCCTCTCCACTGTGAGACCTCCATGCTGGAATTCTTTCTGCTGCTCCTCCCCCTTTTTTATACTACTTACCTGAAATAACAGGGCCAAGGACTGTCACTTTCTGGTACCTACATAGGGGACAGACATTGGCTTAGGTGACACCATGGAAAAAGGGAAGACTTAAATGAAAACCGCCTGCAGTGTAGACTGTTCCCTGTCAATTTGAAAGCATGCTGTTTTGTGTAATATTCATATCCTTACTGTAAGCCTGTTCTGTTACCATGCCTGTCTGATCCCTTTTATAATAATTGTTCTCCTGCCTTTAGCTCCTGGCCCGCATTGAGCGGATGGAAAGACGCATGCAATTGGTCAGAAAGGACAGCGAGAAGGACAAACAACGCACGTCTCAAAGCCGTGAGTCGGCAGTCGACATGCCAGAGGGCCCTCTTCCAGAGAGTGCAGGGGGTGGGGAGTTCCCCCCAGAGGCCTCCCCTCGGCTGTCAAGCCTTACCCCAAAACCCTTCTCCTATGGCCGCAATGCAAAGGGACAAAAAAGGTTTGTTGAAGAAAATTGTCCATATCATTTTACTGAATCACTGGTACAAGAGCTGTATGCTATAAGAGTGCAAATGACTGGAGAGATGGTCGTGAACCTGACCCTGCTGCTTGACTTGAGATTTGGGTGGTAGGGTCATTTACATTCATGACTGTACTTAAAGGGTTGGTTCATCCTAATAATAAAAAAAAAATACCATATGCATTCCTAAACACCTTAAACTAATCCGATTTTACAAATATGCATTAATGGGCGTTTTGCACAAGGAGTGAAGCCTGCCCCTCAAAAAACCCTGCCAGTTTTGAAAGCTCCATCCTGCCATGTTTCTCGGACGGACCAGACATTAGGACAGGCGCCCCCTACGCATTACAGGAGCGAGCACCGTCCTATTCCCGAGCCCCCGCACATGTGCAGTGCGCTCTGTCTCCTGTGGTCGGGGATGAGCTCAGTGGCTGCAACAGGAGGCAGTGTACATGTCTGGGTGATCAGGAGAAGGATGGCGCGCACTCATGTGTCCCAAGGGGGCGTTTGTCCTAAGGGCTGGTCCGCCCTAGAAAGAAAGCTGGCAGGATTTTATGTAAAATCTGATTCATTTAGGGTTATGGAATGATTTTTAGGGACTGCATATGCTATTTTTCTGACCTTATAAGTACAGTTATGAATATGAATGGCGAAGCTAAGCAGTGACCCTGCTACTGAAATCTTAAGTCTTTTGTCTTTTACTTCCTGTATTCTTGAATAGTGCAAGGAAGCCTTTGTATTTCCTGTGGTCTGCTGACGTTATAGGAAGATGGAGTCTACACTCAAAGCAACATTCTTGAACCTAAATCAATAGGTTGATATTTTTTGTTTTGTTTGTTGTTTACCGAAATCAAGCAGTAATGATCAAGAGCTGCTTATGCTGTGCAGGAGCTACTCCATTATGCACTGTCTAGTGGATGTACATTTTGGATAAAAAAGCTAATTTCTAAGAGTCTAATGGAAGAGGTGGAATCCCTCACGTATGGGTAGCCTAAGGCTGGCCATACACCTATCAATATTTTTTCAGTTCAACCCACTGGCTGAAGGAAAAAAAAATTGGCGTGATTCTTCCAACACAAACGGCGTGTCAATTGAGGCATCCAGCTGTTTGCCGCCGACACCTGTCAGAATACCCGATCTGAGCGGGCAGCTCATTGGCTGCCGGGTCTCAGATTGTACAAAGTAGGGATGCGCTGATATTAGTATCAGTACCGATGCTGAGTATTTGGGCGTGTGTGAGTACTCACCCAGATGCCTAGCCCGATGCTTCCGGTATCAGGAAGCAGGGCAACGCGTCATTTGTGACGAAAGAGCATGAAGCCGACTTCCTGGCCAATCAGGAAGCCGGGCAGCGTGTAATGACGCAGCGCTTGGCTTTCTGATTGGTCGGGAAGCCGGTTTCATGCTCCCTCGTCACCTAGTGAGCATGGAGCCGGCTACCTGGCCAATCACGAACCAGGGCGCCGCGTCATTACACAGCGCCCGGCTTCCTGATTGGCCAGAAAGCTGGCTCCATGCTTTCTCGTCACCTAGTGACCATGGGGACAGCTTCATTGCTGTAATGACGGGGGCAGCGTGTAATGACACGGCGCCCGGCTTTCTGATTGGTCGGGAAGCCTGCTTCATGCTCCCTCGTCACCTCATGACGAGAGAGCATGGAGCCGGCTTCCTGGCCAATCAGGAACCTGGGCGACGCGTCATTACACAGCGCCCGGCTTCCTGATTGGCTAGAAAGCCAGCTCCATGCTTTCTCGTCACCTAGTGACCATGGGGACAGCTTTATTGCTTATCGGGAAGCCGGGTGGCGAGTCTTTACATGCTGCCTGGCTTCCCGGCTAATCGGGAAGCCAGGTGGCAAGTCATTACACGCCGCCTGGCTTCCTGAATGGGACTTCCCGCATTCGGTATCAGCGAGTACGGAAAAAAAATATCGGTACTCGATACCAGTACCGGTGCATCCCTAGTACAACGTTTTCCAGCCGACTCCTTTGATTAGCTGATGGAGGAATACTGTCTAAAAGTGAGCCTACAGCCCCACACACTGTGCAAATTTCGTCCAGTACATTAAAAAACGCCCGAAATTCTCCCAGTGTTTGGGCACCTTGAGGCTGTTTTTACACATCTGTTTAAAACCCGATCTCTCCCGATTTTTGTTTTTGGAAGAAAAAAAGGATTCTAGATGGATCTGAATTTTCACAGAGTAGAACAAGCAGAGAGAACAGTAGTAGTAGTAGTAGTAGTAGTATGCATGAAGGGATCTCCTATGCGTATTCAGCATACCTGCAATAAGTTTCAACAGTGGCAGACAAAAGTAAAAATCAGTGTTTCCTGATGCTTCTATTTCCATTTCAGATATGGAAAGAGAAGACTGCAGATTGCGCACACAGTCTAAGTGTCATGATAAACATCTATGTTTGAAAATCAGTTAATGTGTTTGAATTCTTTTTACCTTGTAGGAAGTCTGCTTTCGGTCGAGCAGAACACAGGACCCCTGTTAAGAGACTGTCTTCTGACCTAGCAAAGATGAAAGGCAAAATGTCCCATTTGCAAGTCGAAGTATCAGAAACTGAGCCTGGAGGCTCTGTGTCGGAGGCAGGAGGTCGGCGAGAACTGCGCCACAAAGAGACTCCTGAGAAATCGCAATCTCCAGCAGATACCCCGCTAAGATCTGTATGGAGCAGCACTGCAGCATCTTCATTAAAGGACAATGACCCAAACCCTAGCGAGGCAGATGACCTGCCCTACCTCTGCACCACGGACATGTATCTATGCCGGTGGCATCGGCCACCTCCTTCCCCTCTAAGGGAACCCTCCCCCAAGAAAGAAGAGTGTGTGGCAAGTAAGAACTTATTCTGTACTTGTAAGCGCCTAAAGTGCACTCCTTGTCTTGGTCTAAGGCATTCTGTAGTGTCCATACTTCTGGCTGGTCAATGTATTTTTTCCATTCAGCCAAACAATGCATTACATTCAAGTAGACACTCTGAAATGATAAAATGAATAGGAGCAAAGGAAAATAGTGTTGTATCCCACAGTTACCAGCTTTAATGTTGTAATTTGCTTTGGAAAACTGTAATTATTGATGTCTGGTTGCAAAAAAAGTAGATAGTGGCACCCCAATGTATTCCAAAACCGGCTTCTTTTTGTTCCTTTAAATCACATACACAGGAGATGAACCGAGACTTCTAACATGTTTCACACTCGGGCGCTTAGTCATGTATCGTCTATGTTCATGGATAGTCTATGACTAAGCACTTGTGTGTGTAACATGTTGGAAGTCTCTGTTCTTCTCCTGTGTATTTTTGATTTTATGGATCAATAAAAAAGTTGCTTTTGGAGTATGTCGATATGCTGCTAACAAATTTTTGGGGGAGAGTGTTACCAGTGTGTGGATTGACCTGAAGCAAGACTATGGTTTATTGATATTGGAATCCAGTTGTTGTGGGCCGGACCTCTAGTTTATTCCATCTCTATGAGCTGCCCTCGCTGAATATTAAGATAGGCTTAAAGGGTTATTCAACCCTCAGGGTTTTTTTTTGCATATATATACTGCTGGCGAGCAGTAGATATATGCAAAAAAACAAAAACCTTTTGAAACTGGTTTAAACTTACCTGTATCTTCCCCGCGTGCTCCCGTCCGAAAATCTGAAGAGTCTCGGGCGGCCGCAAAGGATCTTGGGGCGGGCGCATGTGCTCTTCAGATGTTCGACCGGGAGACAAGGAGAGACACAACGTAAGTCTATGGAGCAGCGTGCAGCTGCACAGACACCGCGGGACAGGAAGAGAAGAGGAGGACATAGGAGTCAGCGCTGGATCGGAGACCCGCACCAGCGCTGGAGGGACATCTGAAAAGGACAGTAAGGAAGAAGATTGGATTAAAGGACATCATTTAAGGTAAGGTCTTACACTAACATTGGGTGGGGAGGGAAAAAAAAATATCCTTTAATGTCACTTTAATACTGGTTCAGTTTCAGAGACTGCAATGGGTACATCTCCCCTGTAGATGGCAGCTCAGGCCTCCTATCACAGCCTTGTTCAGACTACACAACCACTGCTGGATTCTTTGGAAGAATAAACAGAGAATAATGAGCTGAATTTTGGTTGGAGTTGACCTCAAATTTCAGGACACCGATACTTGCTTTTTAGTGTCATGACTTGCACACACTTTTTACAGTATGACATGGCAACAGCCTGTGTAATTCTCTTCTTTCTCAAGGGCTTTGTTCGGTATGTAGGAGTTTCTTCATGTATTGCATCTTCTTCCCCTTTACCAAATGGCATTGATTCTATTTCAATTTGAAGCAAAGGATCCTAGGCACACATCTTGTAGTGTTTTTAGAAATGAATACCCGTGACCCTTTCCTGCATGCGGATGTGTTAGGTACATCTTATTATGTTTTCCCTTTCTGCATCATCCACTAGATGTCAGTACATGCATACATGTTAGTATGCATGCCGTAGTCTGCAATTTTACTGCCAGTGCAAAGGGATATGGCTTGTAGCCTGCAAAATTGATTCTGCAAGTGGCGTAGAGCCGGCCATCGTTCTGCAGCCTGAAGATGAATTCTTGCATTATTTTTTTTTATTTTAGTAATTCTTTTTGTGTTTATAAGAGGCATTATCATTAGTCCAGATATGACAAGAACACAGCACAATGAGGCTCACTAGTATAAGCCAGCAAAAAGGAGAACATTTATGGCCCATTTACTTTATTGCAGTGCAGTAACCCGCACTATGTTAGGGCATTACAGTGCATTGGGGTGCCATTGCGAATTGTAACACAGGTTCTGTGGATTAACGCGACGCAGAAGTCTTAATAGGCCCTCAGTGTTCCCCATAACAACCAATTAGATCTTTGTCATTTTGGAATCAGTATTAGAAAAATGGCGGCTGGTACTTTATGTAAACAAGCCCTTGTCACTTTGAATTGCTGTTCTACATTGAAGTAACCCCACTCAGGACTAATATTTCTAGTTGGCTACTGGTACTGTCTGTTAAATAATAGCTGGGACTCCAGTACAAAGACCGCATCAGAATTCCCTGTTCTACCCCATTGCCACATTTGTTTGTCTATGCCCCTGACAGGTCTATAACTAAGTATATATACTATATTGCCAAAAGTATTGGGACACCGCGGAATCTTTAGTAGCAAGGAAATGTCACGGAACACATGAATCCAATGATTTGGAGGGGTGTCCCAATACTTTTGGCAATCTAGCGTATTTGAGATAAGAAGGTGGTAATGATTAAACCCACTGGTGTACACTCAAGACTATAATAATGGCTTTTAATAAAATTGTCCTTTTTAAGCCATCGCTGTACCTAAGAAATGAAATTGTATCCATTATGATCGATTCACAAAGCCACACTAATTTTTGCATGCATTCATTATTAATTCATTAGATAATGATGATTTTTCACCTCAAAATGTTCTTTAAAAAACACATTTTGTATGACAAATGTTACTTTTCCACATAAAATGAATATTTAGCTACTAAAAGCCTCTGTTTCTTATGCGTGGGTATTGGATCTCATCATTTTTAATCACCTCCTCAAATGGCCTCTTTTCTTAGTCTCTCCAATAGAAACCCATAGAAATTTGCAGACGAAAGCTGGCTATTACTACGGCCAGAAATAGCGCAATGACTCTTCAATCAATGTACTTTTATTTGTCCTAATATAACATGTGTGCATTAAATTCAACATATCTGTGTGTGAAAAATATATAACATTTAGCTGTAACTAATATTTTCAAGCAGATAAATAAAATGACCCATACTTGCAGAGAGGTATTCATACTCTGTCGCGTTTCTATGAAGCTTTTTGCTTTATTAGATGCAATGTAACTCGAAAAGGAGTTAATAAAATGGCATCTGGTACCTTTTTTTGTACGGATAGTAGGCAGAAAGTAAACTAGATTTTGAAAAATGTCTCCAGCTGTACCACCTTTTTTTATTATTTTTTTAAACATGCTCTGGTCTGTTACAATTGCAATATTGAAAAAACTATAATTTGCTCATATTTTGCATTGCAGTCTTTCTGTGATTTGAGCCAATGAAATCGTCTCCATTCAATAAAGATTTACCTCCTCACTAACAAACTCAATTATGCAACTTCTCTATGAATCATTATTTCCTGACGCATCGAGCATCTGAAACTTGATTGGTCCATCCTACTAAATGAAAATTGTTGGAGTTAGTATATAAATGCACTTTAAATATATTGCCTGATATTAAACACCACCTAGGCTTTAGGTTAAGTATATTAGAGTATTTCTTTATGGAATATCAATACATGACTTTGTAAGAGACACATGAAACGAAACAGGAAATCAGTTGGGACATAGATGGGGTAAGAGTGATGCAAACATACTGCAAGCAATGACATTGGTATTTACCAGAGAATGTTACCCTTGTTTGCCTGTTATCCTAATATGATGTGTTCTTTTTATAGTTCCTTCATGGAGAGAGCACCCTATAGAGCCCCTTCAGGACTTGAGTGGTGCAGACATACCAGAGGTAAGAGGTCCCGTGGGTCCATTGAGCCTTCTTATTGTCATTATGATACAATAGTAGAAATTGTGCCACAAAGTTTTTAGATTTGCAAATGCTTTTTCATTACCAGAAGTAGTGTCGGACAATTGTGTGCATCCCTTAATGCTGTTCCTTTCTTCCTAGAACCTGGATGATGCAGTATTTGCAAAGCGGCATGCCAAGTTAGAGCTGGATGAAAAGAGGAGAAAGAGGTGAGTGTGCGGGGACACTGTACAGAGTCAGGTTTGTTCACTAAAGCTGTGCAAAGGACAATGTGCACACTGTTGTGTTAACCAGCCTGCACCACAACATGATTTTTTGATTCTATTCCACATGTTACTTCACTTTGCCCTTCATCATCGTTTTTCCTACTGCCTTACTGAATCTATTATATGGGTTGTATTATGATTTGGATTCAACAAGGCTCCATTTACACAGGCGGTGGATACAGGAGAGCACCCAGTGCCTGTGTTTCAGCCTCTATTGATCCTTGCTTTTGCTTCCCCCTACTTGCTAAAGGAAGCATTTGAAACCAATTGGACAGTGTGGCCCGTTTAGTCAGAGGGGAGCAAAGTGGTGCTTTGCAAATACAGAAGTATGTAGAAGCTTACTGACCCACATAAGCACCCTCTTGGCATTTGAAGTTGAACGCCAGGCAGACAGCTGATTACTCAGTTGAATGATATTATTCTCTCATACATTTATTCAGGTGGGACATACAGAGGATCCGTGAGCAGAGAATCTTGCAGCGTCTGCAGGTGAGGATGTACAAAAAGAAGAGCAGTCAGGAAAGTGAGCCAGAGGTCACCTCCTTCTTTCCAGAACCTGATGAGGGTAAGCTTCGCTTTTGTCACTGCAGCTCATACCGGTAAAGAATAAGGCAGTGAACTGTGTCTATGTAATATCGCCACCCACTCGGTAGACTTTATCTTCAAATGTTTGCTTGTGATTACATGAACTGAATTATACAATGACAGTATAGTAAACACCTTAAATGCAGATTGATGTGGTAATAATTATTATATATACTTCCAGTTGCTGTTCAAAAATAATTTACATGGGAGATTGGGGTATTGCTTCCCATTTATCTTTCTGCTTGTGGTAAATACTGTAACCCTAGAAATCGCTAAGGGCTTGTTCACACTAGCCTGCACACTAAGCCGCTTTCCGAGTTTTACTGTGCATGCTATTGTCTGTGAGGCCCGGCAGGAAAGCGGTGTGATGCGCTGCTCCAGACAGTTTCAGGCGGGGACTACTTTAAAGAAATGTGTACATGTTTTAGAGAGGTAAACCTATGTGATGTCATTATTTTTCTAGGCAACGTGGCTGCTTATCTGGTCTCTGACAGCATTCTATGCATTGTCTTAATCTCACAAAGTATGTTCTACTTTTGCTGTCTGTCATCTCACTATTTTATTTATTTCTCACTACAGTGGAGTCTGTGATGATTACCCCCTACCTCCCTGTTGTGGCATTTGGAAGATCCCTGCCTAAAATAACCCCACAGTAAGTACACTGTCTTTAATTGTTTTATCTTACACATGGACTTTCATGTAAAGTGGACCCCCCTTATAATAAATCGCCACCATCAATTAAATTAATATAGCAAAATACATCATTATTGTTATAGTTACTTGCCTCTCAGGTGTCTTTTCCCAAATCCCATTGCTTTGTCCACCCTGCCATTTGAAGTTTTGTGCTGCCATTTTTAACGTATGCCAACATTGGCCCTAACCTTCCTTTTTTCTCTGGGCTGTTCCACCGATGACGTCCGCACTAGATCTTGTGAATGACATTTGGTGCAGTTTGTTTAACTTTTTCATTGGCTTTAGCAAAGTGGATGTCGGTACACTGCCCTGAAGTCTCCTTGCTGAAGCAATGACAAACCGTGCTAGATCGCCTTAGGCGCATTTTGCACAAACCCTGTAGCTGCCTCGGTGTAGTTGACATGTTGCATTGGCTTCACACAAGTGCTTCCTGGAAGGCACTGGTGATGTAGCCTTCCCAGTGGGCAGCTAGGGGGCGCTGGATACATCACCAGTGCCTCAGGAGAATCCAGAAGTATAAGAAATGAAATAAAGTTAATTTTACATATGACTGTCAAGCTGCTTTTTCAGTTGGGGGGGGGGGGGGGGGGAGAGGAAACGCG
>NW_017307216.1:99386-135810 GCF_000935625.1 Nanorana parkeri
CGCTGCTTTTTTTGGGGGGGGGGGGGGGGGGGGCAGTAGTAAAGGTCCACTTTAAAAGCCCACAATTATGAAAATTTCATTTTAATTACTGTATTTTACTTCATATTTTTCCACATTTACCTGCAGTCCAAGCTGTCCAGCATAAGTAACAGTTACAGGAGTGGGGACAAAACGTAATACTGCTGAGGCGGCTTACAACCATTGGTTTTTAGCTCTATATGGTTTAAACCAGTAGTGGTCAACGTTCTTGCTATAGGGGGCATCAAGAGCGCTCCCTGACTTCAATAAAGTGCTGCACATAATATTCAGTCAATATAATGCTACAGAAAACTCTGAGATTATCAACGTGCAACAGGAGATGGCCGGAGACAGCAAACATTGGAGACGTGGCAGCAATTAAATCTGGTTGTTATCACTTTGGTAATCTGTACTTGGGAAAATATGGAGGTTGCCTTTGCTGGCCACCTACAACGATTAGTTGGCTGCCTTTCTCTGGCTTCGGTACTTTGAGTCACTGATCCAAAACAGTTACGCAGAATACAAAGCCACAATAAGCAAGTCATAGTAATGAGGTAATTGGATCAATATGACAAAAACAAGGAAGCAAGCCTTTCTAAAAGGAGTGGTCAGCAGTGGCAGCCTACATATGTAGTCCATGTGTAATAACAAGAAGCCATCTTTCATTGTTGGGTCTAGGATCTGATTAATGATATCCCCGACCTTTTTACTGTCCTATTGGATTAAACACATGTTCTTTGATTCCTTACTCTGCCTTTTCTATTATTCCAATAGGAATTTTGAGCTCCCCTGGCTGGACGAGCGGAGTCGATGCCGTCTTGAAATGCAGAAAAAGCAAACCCCGCACAGGACACCTCGTAAATAGTCAGGCAACCCTTGTCTTGTGACAACCTTTAAATACTGAATTATATGCACTGCAAGTGTATGTGTACAAGACCCGAGGGGTTAATGTTGCCTTTCTCTTTACCCTCAAGCGTGCCCTGCAATGTATTTCAGACCCAACTGGCTTTGACGTTATTCTCCATCATCAAATTGGATTTTTTTTTTTTCCTCTTCCCTTTTTTGTGGTTTCTTCAGTTTCCCACTGAAACTTTTTAAATGCTTCTGGAGCAAAATATTGTCAATTTATTTTTATACATAAACTTCATAACTTTTTTGTATTGTCTTTATTGCCTCATCTATGCAGAGTATTTTAGTCATCTTTTGTCTTTTTTTCCCCCCATTTGCTGTTCCCATTACAGTGTTACATGATGGTGTCAGTGTCCCTGTGCTGCTTTAAAGTAGCCAAGGGGTTTTATAGAGGAGCTACCCTTCTAGGCACGTCTCGTACAATGAGCAACGTTTCACAATATACCATTCTCTGTGCGGAAATTCCTCTCTCTCTTTCGCTTAAACCCCTTTCAGAATGTTGAAGCAGGTGCAAACGTTGTCCATCATTCCCTATACATGAGACAAGTGTAGGAAATGCATTCCTTGCTGCTGTCATTAGGAATGCCAGCTTATAAATCTGCCTCATGTGTCTTGAGGACAGCCTCTTAGGGGAACCAAAGTTGGGATCGCCTGATGTTAGAAACATATCGACAGAATCAAAATAAAGCTAAGCTATCGATTTGAGGCAGGCTAGCAATTTAGCAGGTATGCCAGTCTGTTTCTGGCCTGTGCAATAGCATCTTCTTAAAGCGGAACTTCAGCTAAACTACATAAACAGCTGTTCTTTCTTCCCGCCACGCTTTATAGCTAATGGGCGTCACTCATTTATAGTTCTTCGAAACTTTGTGTTCCTTTGTCGCCTTCCTGCTTCCAGCCTGCTCATCAGAATATGCCACGCTGCTGAGATCCTCTTTGCCTTCTTCCTTTAATCTCACCTTAACACCTCCAGACTCCAGTGCCTGAATTTTAATAGGATGGCTGTGCAAAGCTTTGGAGCAGGTCTTAAGCTGCCCACACTGTAATATTTTCTTTGTTCAACCTGTGGACTGAACAAAGAAAATATTAGATTCCTCCAAGGCTTTAGAGCGTTGATCGTGGAATCTCCCTGTTTGATTTGTATTCCGACAGCAGCTGCTGTCAGAATATTTGAACAGAGTCGGCAGCTTATTGGCTGCTGGCTCTGTTCATCTGAAGATTTTCTGACCGGCGATCAGCTGATCGAGTGATGCTGGCCGAAAGAACACGGAGAGTGGCACCCTCTGCAAATTCCATATTCATATAGTGTATGGCCAGTTTTAGAGTATGTTGATTTTTGGTCTGTAGAGCTCCTGGGATGTTGCACAGCATCACCATCATTCTGTATCAAATGCATTTAAAGCCCAATTTGAAGTCGCAGTAATTGGCATTGTACTAAAAAGCTCTATTGTTATAGTCTTGCATTTGTGCTGGGTGTCTAAATATGGCTGTTCTGTCCAATAGGCACCAGAGTTTAATCTAGTGCACCCAGTAATCAACAGTCAAGCAACAGAACTGGTAAGACACACCGCTGCAATGCCAGCTTACGGCACTAGAGTGTAAAAGTAGACGACAGGGATTTTAGTCTGATATAAAGGATGTCTGCTGTCTGCCTCCCCTTCGCCTCATTGTAAAGATAGATGCCCATCACTGAGACATAATCCCGAGGGCCAGACTCCAATAAGAACCTCAAACTAACAACCTGTGCTGCAGTAAATCCAAGCACCAGCTTGGATATTGTGCTCAGTCTACAGTGGCACCATTACAAGTCCAAGGACAGAAAAGTCCAGCACACCATTGATGACAAATGTAGCGCACTTTACTGTAATGCCATAAACAAAAACCCTTCATATCAGGTTATTACAGTAAACTGAGCGATGTTGTATAATGGTATGCTGCCTTTCTATGACTATGCACAATAAGAATCTGACAACTTCTAACCCTTCCTATAGAACAGTATTTTATTGCTGGATGTTGTTATCAGGGAGGTTTCACCTCACTTCCTTTTTTGGTAACAACCTTTCACAGAACAGGAAGTGAGGGGAAATCTTCTTGAGTGGGCACTGGCAGACGTTTTTACCCTTCCCGTTTTTAACTTTAACGAGTTCCACTTTAATCTCCTTTTGATGTTCATATTAATAGTTGCTGCTAGCTCACTGTTTCTTTTCCCCCTGTACATAATCTGTCATTTCCTCCTTATGTGTACTTCTTCAGTTCATGACACATTACGTCTGCATTAGAGATGAGCAAATCAGTCTGTAAATCTCCTTTCCATGGGCCGAATGTGTTCTGTCCTATCTGCAGAGAATCATGTGAATCGGGTAATGCCAATTCCTAAACTGTATGCTCCCCTGCAAATTGGACAGATCTGTGCTCACACATTCAGCAGTTTGCTGGGAAAGATGAGATTCTTTGGACATGAAAACCAGTTTGCTCATCCTGATGCTTGTTCATCTCTGTGCTCTACTTTTTTGGTGAACAGCTGTATGTCGCAGAGTCCTTGCGTTCTAGATGTCAAAGCTGTCCTATTCAGCTCCTGCACGTTGCCTTTCATGTCTAGAACAGTAGCGCGTGTCTGCCCACCCTAACCATTAAATGTTTCCATCCTCTGTTTCCTGCAATGCTGTTGAAAACTGCTTTTTGAGTCTATTAAAGGTGTAGCTGTACCTTTACTGCCTGGCACAGCTATTGGATATCTGTGAGCTGCCTTACTGGATATGTGTTTGCCCCCCCATAAGATGAGCTCTACACCCTGCAGACCAGGCTTGATGTTTACAGCTTCCATCAGTGATTGTGGAATGTGTCCTGATGTCATCAACAAGGAAGCAGGTCTTCTCACACTGGCTTGTAGAGAATGCTGGCCAATGTGAGGCTGACCCAGTTGGAATCATTAACGCACAGCCCAGAATCACTTCTAAAGCAGCACTGCTGGTGGTTGTGAACACCGGGCCAATGGGGTACAGTACTTTTTATAGGGGGGGCATGCTGCTGATTTCTATCCAGTAAAGTAGACCATGAAGCCCGGTGCCTGTGCCAATAGACTACATGAAGGCTGCCATTGTTTCTTTTTAATAATGCTAATTGCCTGACTATTAGGGCTCATTCACATGGGAATCGGCAGGCATGTACAGTCCATGCTGCGTGCACGGCTGTATCGGGCAGCTCCCGGGAAGGACAGGTGCTGCAAGTGATTAGAACGCAGCCCCTGTCCTTCTCTATGGGACTATGTGGCCATACCCCCCCCCCAAGTGCAGGTCCGTACGGTTGTGTGTGTCCTGGCTCGGCCGCAGACAGGATCCAGTGCAGGGCGGGTGAGCGTAGAGCCTCGTAGTCCCATAGAGAAGGACGGTCTGCGTTCTAATCACACGCTACATGCACGGCCTTCCCGGAAGCTGCCCGATAAGGCCGTGCATGTAGCATGGAGCTGTTCGTGCCGGCCGTTTCCCATGTGAATAAGCCCTTACACTGAGTCACTGGTGCAGAATAGGCATGCAAAATGATTGTTCAAGGTCAGTTACTCAAAGTAATGAAGCTGGAGTGTTAGTTTGATGACCAGGTAACTACCATTCCCGGCAATAGCACCCTTCGTGTGCGTCTCAGGAAAGGTTTCCTTGAAGTAAATGTACAGTACTCTTTAAAAAAGCTCCATTTAAACTTGCTTTAAAGGAGGTTTCTATTTTCAGAGAGCCAGTGTGTGATCCCCTTGTGTTCTTCAACAGTGTCAGCCAGGGAAGGATTCCCCTTATCTCAGACCTTGCTATTCTGCTGATTAAGCAGTGCTGTGGGGATTTGTAGCATTCAGCACTTTAATCACCCCCCCTACACCGCTGACAGTGCCTACTATGTAATGTAATTGATTAATTATGCAGCGTCTATCCCTATTTGCTGCTAGCAAAGAGAAAACTGACTGACCTAAATGCGTTAACCATGAAGTTACGTTCCCACCACTGCAAGTCATTGCTTAAGATTTCCAGTGTGGGGCACCGCCAGCACCCGTCTGTGCAACCAAAATCAATTTTTCAATTGACTTGTCAAAGCCAGTCCGGAAATTCTCAGCAATCAGCTGCATTTGCTTTTCAGATATTCTGACAGCAGCACACCCGCCGCTGTCAGAATATAATAGCCCGACGGCGCCAATAGGGAAATGGAGTGCTCTTTTCTCGCTCTGCCGGCAGGGCTGTCAGAATATAATAGCCCGACGGCGCCAATAGGGAAATGGAGTGCTCTTTTCTCGCTCTGCCTGCAGGGCTGTCAGAATATAATAGCCCGACGGCGCCAATAGGGAAATGGAGTGCTCTTTTCTCGCTCTGCCTGCAGGGCTGAAAAATGAGGGTATGGACAGCTTTAGAGGTAGGAGAGGTTCCCCACTACTCTCTCTGCAAAAAGTGGAATTTCTCTTTTAATCGTAGCTTTTGGCTCCATGCTATGGCGGCAGCTTAACCCATGTCCACCAAAACGCTGGTACCGGGCCAGAAATTGGCCGTCTCTATACAGTTGGGCCCTGTTACTGCTATTTACAATGGACTAAAGTGGCTACCAACAGGAGGAAACGTGTGCTCCAGGCCAGATCAGGGTCTCTGAAACAGTCCTTACCTCAAAGCTAATGAAGTTTATTGTTAAAGCAAACCGCTCTCTCATCCCGAAGACCGTTTTAACCCAAGTTTGACGCACTGTGAAGGAAACCCGCCAGTGGGGGCCTGCACTTCAATGTTCTCCAAATAACGGGGTGACGTCTGAACTATACGCCGTCACAGTGCAAAAAGCAGTTTACATTTTCACAAACGATTCACCTTTCTCACAGTTTGTTTTTCTAACGTGTAAAATAAAGTTTTCACTGTAAATATTTTAAAGATGAGTAATGTCCGGGAGAGATTTATTTGTTTTGTTTTCTTCTTTGTAAATAAAATTGAAAAAAAAAAAAAAGCTTGGGGAGATTTAATTTGAGTTTATTTTTTCAAGGTTAGAGCAGTATTGATGGGAGGATTATGGGAAAAAAATGTTATAAGCTTGTTTGTTTTATGCATTGAAATTTTTGTTTTTTGTTACGTTGTTTATTTTTTTTAACAATAAAACTGGAAAAAATTGTTTTTTTTTTTGTTTCTATGTGCATTGATGTTTTCTTTAAATTATATAAATGTGTGAATGATTTATATGTATATACAGGAGACATAAATTTACTCATTTGGGGTGTATATATATTTGATTTTATTTGTCCTGTATGTACATTTTTTTCTGTGTGAATAGGGCAAAAACGAATGTTGTTAGTAATGATGCACCGACATCGGAATCGGTCCAAATACTGAGCATTTTCATGAGTACTTGTGCAAAGGCTCAGATACCAAAAACCCAATACCGGCGCTTTGTTCAAATTGAAGCGGCTGCCTTACGACCTTCCAGCGCCTATCAGGCCTGCACATCTCCCCCTCCTAAGACCCTCTGACCAAGAGGTATGTACAGCAAAACACGCAGCTACTTTAGAAATATTGCCTGCTGTTTCTGTCCTGTGCTTTATTCTACATTGCTTTATAATATATTGCTGGGATTTGTAGTCCTCTATAGCTGATGGTAATATTCTACATTGCTGTATAATGGATTGCCGGGATTTGTAGTCCGCTATGGCTGATGGTAATATTCTGTATTGCTGGGATTTGTAGTCTGCTATAGCTGATGGTAATTTTCTGCATTGCTGTATAATGTATTGCTGGGATTTGTAATCCGTTATAGCTGATGGTAATCTTTAGTGCTGTATAATGTATTGCTGAGATTTGTAGTCCGCTCTAGCTGATGGTAATATTCTTCATTGCTGTACAATGTATTGCTGTTGTTTTTTTTTTAGCCCTCTATAGCCAAGGGTAATATTCTGCATTGCTGTATAATGGATTGCTGTGATTTGTAATCTGCTATAGCTGATGGTAATATTCTGCATTGCTGTATAATGGATTGCTGGGATTTGTAATCTGCTATAGCTGATGGTAATATTCTGCATTGCTGTATAATGTTTTGCTGGGATTTGTAGTTCTCTATAGCTGATGGTAATATTCTGAATTGCTGTATAATGTATTGCTGGGATTTGTAGTCTTCTATAGCTGATGGTAATATTCTGCATTGTCATATAATGTATTGCTAGGATTTGTAGTCCGCTCTATTTGATGGTAATATTCTGCATTGCTGTATAATGTATTGCTGGGATTTGTAGTCCTCTATAGCTGATCGTAATCTGCATTGCTGTATAATGTATTGCTGAGATTTGTAGTCCCTGGTCCATAGTGATCCACTAGCGTCCTAAAATCATTACTCTGTATTGCTTTAGAAACATGACGCATGTTTTTTAGTGTCACATGATTGCTAATTGGTATCGGTGAGTACTTCAGGAGAAGTATCGGTACTCTTGCTTGGTCTGGAAAAAATGCTATTGGTGCATTGTCAGTTATTAGTATATTTTCTTTTCAGGTTGAATGTAATTCATTGATAAGGTTAGTGAATCAGGAAAATACCACATTATGGCCACTAGATGGAGCCAAGGATCATAGGAGGTGTAGAATTATTTTCCACGGTCCTCAGCTCCATCTAGTGGTCATAATTGGTATTTTGCTGATTCACTCCAATCTTATAAAGTCATTGCATTCAACCTGAGAAGAAAATATACTCATGGGATTCGTTTATGCCCCATTCACACAGAACACACATACATGTTTCCTGTTTATTAGTGTAACTCGGTGACCTCACCTTTTGTTCTTATGAACAAAACATAGGAGACTGCTGTTGCCGAAATTTCCTCCTGATGTCAAGGACTTTGCATTTCTAGATCTAAATACTTGATATGGGTCAGTATAACAGCTAGGTGACTAGTGTTCAGAAGGAGGTCAGCAGCGCCAGCCTGGTCACCCAGCACAATAAGGTTTAGACAACAACAAAAACTTTTGAACATTTCAACGCTCCTAAAGGGAAAAAAAAAGCTTTTGTTACCGTCTGTGTATTATCCCATCACTTTTTGTCCCTTTGACATACAAAGCTGACCGAGGTTCGAACTCTCCCCCACTATCCCCCCAAAAAAAGAAGCTATTGAGCTTTTAAAGTGACTGTCATAAGGAAATCATGGGCACTGCCATTGCTGGCCTCCTGAAAATGCTAAATGCCTGGCTGTATGGCAGTCACAGAAGAAGCCTGCTCAGCAAAGTGTCAACACACAGCTAGGGAACTATCATGATCAAAGGAGAGTTCAGAAATGGCAGCCTCCTTTATTCTCATGAGTGTCCTTTTAAGCAGCGATTGCCACTCTTATGAGTATGCAGTGTACTGAAAAACCACACTGTCCTGTCTTCATTTGATGATTAGTACTCCAAGACCAGAGCCAGAATTAAAGTAGTATGCAAAGCCAAACTTTTTTTCCAATAATGAGTCCAGATCAAACAAATATGCATTACCCAGCAATGTATTTATTTACATTTTCTGCCCACTTACAATCATGTTTCTGAAAAGCTGCTTCAAAGTCTCTCAGCTTCCCTCAACTTCCTGTCCAGTACAGGATCACAAGGGACAGAGCAGACTCCAGCAACTGTTCATCTACCACCTTGGAGAATGGAGAAGACGGGGCCAGGGGAAAGGAGAGTAGCTTGATTTGCTGGGTCTGTGGAGATACACACAGCTTACTAGCACACACAAGGGTGACTGCATAGCACTCTGAGAAAGGAGTCACTCTAAAACAGGAAGTCAGGACCAGCTGATTCTGCAGGAAACTTAAACATAAGGAGCAGCATCCATAGTAAGTGATTTCATCAGCATTTGAAATAACTTAAAAACTTTTTTCACTTTAACCTCCCTGGCGGTATTCCCGAGTGTAGCTCGGGGTTACTTTTCCATACCATAAGCGGTAACCCCGAGCTACACTCGGGAAAGCCGCATAGCATTTACTTACCTTGTCCCTCGAGCCGCGCTGTGTTCTGCTGGGGGTATTGGTGATGTCTATAGGTGACCCGGGTGCTAAGGAGGGGGGTATTGGTGATCAAGGAGGTTGACAAGAGGGGTATTGGTGATGTCCATGAGTGACCCGGGTGATAAGGAGTGGGGTATTGATTATCAAAGGATGTTGACCTGGGTGATAAGTAGGGCTGCAACAACTAATCGACATAATCGATTATAATCGATTATTGAAAAAGTTGTCAACTTTTTCAATAATCGATTAATCGGCTTCCGATCAGTTGGCCCTGTTACGGGGGTCATTGGTGACCAAGGAGGTTGACCCGGGTGATAAGGAAAGTATTGGTGCTGTCCATGCATTACCTGGGTGATACTATGGGGGTATTGGTGATGTCCATGGGTGATAAAGGTTTTGGTACCGTACATGGACGTCACCCATAGACATAAGATAACCATATCACCTGGGACGAGTGATAAGGGGGGGATTTAGACATAAGATAACCATATCATTCGGGATGAGTGCTAAGGGAGGGTATTGGTGATCTCCATGGTCGTCCGAGTGATAAAAGGTAGTATTGGTGATCTCCATGGAAGTCACCCATAGGCTTAGGGCTTGTTCACACCAAGCACATTCCAGGAACAGAGCAGTTACAGACCGGATCAAAACGGAATCCAATGTATTCCAATGGTATTATGTGCTCTAGTTCACACCACAGCGTTCAGTTCCAGAGCATGTAAAAAAACTGCAGCAAGCCCTATTTTTCCTGCTCTGGAACGCAAGCAAACGCATCAAAAAGCATGCAAATGCCCTGAAAGCCCTTTCTTTTACAACCAAAAATGGCCTAAAACGCAGTATAACACACTGCACTGCGTGTGCAGAAACTCATGCAGATCTGGTCTGCATTTGGGGTGAACAAGCCATTAATATATATATCTTAAGTGTATGGGTGACGTCAATGGATCACCCCCCCTTGTCACTTGGATCGACCATGGACGTCACCAATACCCTTCTTCCTTATCACTTGCGGTAATCCTCTTGATCACCATTTCCCAGTGTGGCATGTCCTCATCCACACGAACGCCGCTGGTGATCTCCATTGTCACACATGAGGAAGAGTCAGAACGTTGAGCTGTCAATAAACCTCACAGTCACACAATGCGCTCCACTCTCTAGATTACGTAACCGCTGCATAGCACGCTGGGAGCAAACTTTCACGTTGCGCCTCTGGCGTCACTGAATGGGGCGCGAAAAGTATTCTGGGAAGTGTTGTTCTCTCCCGGTCATCTCTATGGAGCTCTTTGCGTGTTGCGTTGCACGCCGGGAAATGTAGTTCCCAGCTCAGCCCCGCGGATTCTCTCCTCACCGACATGGCGGATAGGAGGCGGCGGAGGAGACGCGCGTCCCAGGACAGTGAGGAGGAGGAAGAAGAGTCCGGGAGCGAGAGCGCAGGGTCTGTTGAACAACCGGGCCTGCCTGCCAAAATCGAGACCCGAGAGGTCGTGGAGACAGTTAGAGAAGGCGACAAGTCCGAGTGTGTAAGTGTACCTAGGCCGACGGTGTATATTGAGAGTGCCCGGGCCCCTTCATTACTGACTCCCATTCAGTCAATAGAGCAAAGTGCAGGAATCTTTGACAGCCAATCGGAATTCGTTTTACCGACACCGGGCCAGTGTAAGGCAGAATGTGATGTTGCTATGGCTACTGCGCCTATTTTGCGAATAAGCTATGTGTAGAGAATGTGTATATAGACCAGCACAGTGCACACAGCTGGGCCTACTCATGTAGGCTCTATTTACACTGAGGAAGTGCATTAATGCACATCACATCAAAGTAGCACTAACTTAATTTAACGTAACTTAATTTGCTGTTATGTTCATTTTTATGTGTTTTCTTCATGCCGCTTTACAGCAGTGAGGGGTGATGCAGTAAAATGCAGAAATGCAAACATCAGGCCTGCAGGCCGAATCTGGCCCGCCAGGTTATTTTATGCGGCCACTGCACCTCTCCTGCAGCTTTACATTTTTAAACGGAAGCCGGTGCTGTAAACAGCCACCTGAGAGTCCGCACAACCCTGCATTGAACCTGCACAGCCACCTGAGAGTCTGCACAGCAACCTGAGCGTGCAGAGCCCACCGTAGACCCTGCACAGCCACCTGAAAGTCTGCACAGCCCACCACAGACTATGCATGGCCACCTGAGAGTCTGCACAGCCCACCATAGACCCCGCACAGCCACCTGAGAGTCTGCACAGCCCACCATAGACCCCGCACAGCCACCTGAGAGTCTGCACAGCCCACCATAGGCCCCGCACAGCCACCTGAGAGTCTGCACAGCCCACCATAGGCCCCGCACAGCCACCTGAGAGTCTGCACAGCCCACCATAGGCCCCGCACAGCCACCTGAGAGTCTGCACAGCCCACCATAGGCCCCGCACAGCCACCTGAGAGTCTGCACAGCCCACCTGAGAGCCTGCACAGCCTGCTACATACCCTGCATAGCCACCTGAGGGTCCACACAGCCCACCATAGACCCAAAGCAGCCCACCTGAAAGCCCACACATCCCACCATAGAACCTGCAAATTCACCTGAGCGTCTGCACTATTACACTAATTGCCATTATTTTTCCTAGACTTCTACTTTCACAGCTAGTTATTACTAAAACCAGTAATAATCAAATACAGAGGCAATTATTTAACACGATAGACGAGTAGATACATTTATATAGTCTTATAGCTACAACCGGCTCTTTGAGGGCAGCCATAATGCTCATGCGGCACGTGATGAAATTTAATTTGATCCCCCTGATCTACAGTGAGTAGACAGGCTTTCCCATCAAAGCACACATGGGATACAGTGTAGTGTGTGATTGTAGAAGCCCTTTGTGCAAAGGAATGAAGGTTTGGGGTCCACCCTGGTGTTTACACAGGCTGCCCAGGATATGGCTTGATGTATGAATGTAGAGGCCTACATAACGGGGGAAGGGAGGATCTTCTATAGCAGGGGTAGGCAAACTCCAGCCCTCCAGCTGCCGTAGAACTACAAATCCCATAAGGCATTGCTGGACTCTGACAGTCACGAAGCTCCGGCAGCTCACTCATTGCAGTTTGCCCCTCTTCACATAAGGGCGGGACAGCAGTGAGTGAATAGCCGAATGCCGCTGAGCGGCGCTCGGCTATTCTGCTCGGTACCTCCATGGTACCAAACAGTATAGGAAATCAATTAAAAAGGTTAAAAAAAAGATTTTAAAAATGTAAATAAATGTTAAATTATCAAAAATAAATAAACAATTCGGCGGAGCTAACAGTGATAGGTAGCTCTGCCCAACTGTTTCCTATTGGCCGGCACCTGCTAGAGTCTTCTAGCAGGTCCCCGCCAATGAATAACAACTTAATGACAGTTCAGCGTCCCCAAATGATGATCTCTTATTACAACTGGACAGAGCCAGCCGTGAGATCACGGCTGGCTCCGCCCAGCTGTCATTTGCGAGGTGTTTGGCCAGCCTTTTGCCGCTGTCAGATTCCTCGATCAGCGCTCGTAGGCGTTAATAGTGGAATCTGTTCTATTTTCTGACGTCCGAACGAAGAAAATAGAAAGGTGTATACCCAACTTTAGTTGTGTTTAAGTTGTTTAGTGATAAATATGCAGACATTTTTTGTGGAGTCACTTAGTGAGAAGCAAAATATTTTAGCGCCGGAAAGATATCACATCTGTCAGGGCAAAAAGGTAAGAGTACCCGACCAGCTTGCATCTACAGAAACTATAACAATCTGGTGATGAAGCCATTAGTGGCAAGCGGTTTCAGACTTTGTCTTATGGAGCCTAAAATCATATACACCACAACTATATGGGCCAGTGATTGCGTTGTCCTATGTTAATGATTGTTTTCTTTTAAAGGAAAGCGAGGATGGTATTGAAGGCGATGGTAAGTGTTCCACACTTCCGCAAGTATTTGAATTACAATATGTAGTACAGGACTGTGAGCTGAGTGCGTGGCATACGTCATTCTCTTTTAAACCACGTTTGAAAATTTGCAACTGTGGTGTGGTTTTTATGTTATGTATGTATGTGAAGAATGCACCGAAATTAAATTTAGACCAAAACTGACATTTCAAAACCGAATGCCTTTTTTTACATAAAAAAAAAATATATATATATCCCCTTTTGAAAAAAACTGAAAGATAGAGTCCTTAATCTTTTTCTGCAGCCCCTGATATGAAAGAACAGGATTCTTCTATACTGAGTGCTCCTGTCCATTCATAAACTGAGGAGATAGTAGCAGTTACTATGTCCACAATCATGAATGAACAGGAAGTGATGTAGATCACTTCCTGTTCATTCATAAATGAGGACACAGTAAATACTATGTCCTCAGTTATTTACAAACATTGGCATGATCGGAAATGATCACAGCGATGTCTGAGCAGGAAGGAAGACATTACAATCACAATACAATTCAAGAAAAGATGATCAGGAGGGGTTACAATATTTCACTTATCTGCTGATCCTCCCAGCTCTCCATCCTGAATCGTTCCGGAGGTCTCCTCCTCCCCGCTGACATTGTCAGTCCTGACAGCTTCTCCTTGCCGCTGGAAAATCGGTGCATTCCTAAAAAAAAAAAATATAAAGTGTGTGTATAATATATAAATACTAATGTATGTGTGTGTATATGTATACAATTACATACACACACATACACTGTGCATTCAGAAAGCATTCAGACCCCCTTCACTTTTTTTCAATTATGTTATGTTGCAGCCTGATACTACAGTGGTTTAAATTCTTTTTTTTTCTCATTAATCTACACTCAGTACCCCATAATGACCAATTGAAGTCAGAATTTTTAAAATGTTTGTGAATTTATTAAAAAGGAAAAACTGAAATATCACATTTACCAAAGTATTCAGATCCTTTACTCAGTACTTTGTTGAAGCACCTATGGCAGCAATTACATCGGGTTCTTGGTCACTTCTCTTACTAAGGCCCTTCTCCCTCGATTGCTCAGTTTGGCCGGGGCGACCAGCTCTGGTTGTGCCAAACTTCTTCCATTTGATAATCACGGAGGTCATTGTGCTCCTGGGAACCTTCAGAAATTTGTTTTGTACCCTTGCCCAGATCTGTGCCTTGCAATAATCCCGTCTCTGAGCTCTGCAGGCAGTTCCTTTTGACCTCATAGCTATTGCTCTGATACAGTATGCATTGTCAGCTGTGAGGCCTTCTATAGAGAGGTGCGCGCCTTTCCAAATCATGTCCAATCAATGTAATTTACCTCCCATGGACTCCAATCCAAGTTGTAGAAACATCTCAGCAACGATCAAGAGAAATGGGAGGCACCAGGGCTAAATGTAAGTGTTAATCCAAAGGGTCTGAATACTTATGCCAATGTGATATGTCAGTTTTTCCTTTTTCATAAATAAAGACATTTCTAAGATTCTGTTTTTCGCTTCGTCATTATGGGGAACTGAGTGTAGATTAATGATCATTTTTTTTTAAAACAACTGTAGTATCAGGCTGCAAAATAACAAAATTGAAAAAAAGTGAAGGGGGTCTGAATACCTTACGAATGCTGTATATATGTATGTGCAGGGCTTGAAAAATGTCATGGTGTCTCACCAGTCAGTCAAAAATTTCACCAGTCAGCATGACCGGACTATAGCCTTGCAATTTATGTTAAACATTTTTGGGGACAGATAGAGCTTTCTTTTGGAGGTATATAATCACCACGGGGGGAGATTATTTTTTTTAACTATATAATGAAAAAAGTACCATAAATAAAAGTTTCCCTACGTTATAAAACATTTATTCTTACCCATATTTTTAGTAAAACATAAAAGTTGGGGTCACGTCGGGTAAATAGACACCAAACATGTCATGTCAATTGTGTGCGCCCGCAAAATCGCAAAAAACGCCCATAGGCGACGATTAAACCGCGTTTAGTGTTATCAGTGATTAAAGGAGAACTATGGGGTTAGGGCTTTTCCCCATAGTTCTCCTTAGGGTAACGGGAGGACTCAAACTAGCGTCCTCCCGTCACCCTAAGCTCAGTATAACGCTAGCTACTGCTCGCGGTATACTGAGACGCTGAAACGTTACAACATTACAACAACATACAACTTTATTGCTAATACATGGGGGGCTAAGAAGCCCCCTATGAGATAGCTGATTTACATGACAGGTCCTCTTTAGGAAGACATCAGGGGTCTCCAAGACCCCTAATGTCACCTAGGGACCTCCAGAGAAGCTGATGAAGCAGAGATCGGCTTCATCAGCTTCTCTAGCTGGAGAGTGACACTGAATGCAGGAAGTGATGTAATCTACATCACTTCCTGCATTCGGGGACTGAGAGGAGATCAAAGGGAGTTCGTATACTGAACTCCCTTTTGATCTCCTGTCACAGAGCCGTGCGGGTCCCGGCCACATCGGGCACAGCGGATCTCGGGACCGGCAACGGCAGTGACAGCTTCTGATACAAGCGATCGAGCGTCTCTCGAGACGCTCGATCGCTTGACTGTAAAGCTCCCGGCCGGGAAGCTGCTCGTCTCTGGCTGTCGCTTGCTAGTTATTGTAGATTCTACCTTGTTCTCCTCATTGGTTGGCTTGTAACTTTGTGTGGAGTGGCTAGAGTCAGTATCAGTGGTTGCATGAATGAACAAGACTTTATTCATCTTGTGTGTTTGCCCTTTTGTGTGTTTTTGGGACAGGCAGGAATTAGGCTTTATGGTCAGCCAGCTCCGCAGCTGCAGCTCTATTGAGATGTTGCCCAGCATGGATTTGTGGAACTGGCTGTGCCCTTTGTAGCTGACAGGAATTGTGCAGTTATGTGTATGGCTTCTTATTTTATTCTGTCTGCTTAAATTGCAGCCGTGCTATCAGACTACGAAAGTGCTGAGGAGTCTGAAGTAAGTATCCTAAAACTAATGCTCGTTAAGAGGTTTGTGTATGCTTAGAAATCGTTCAATCTGCTTTGTTGCTATCTACTAAAAGTCAGTCTATCCAAAACTGGTCGTTCTGCTTTGCTCGGCCTACTGTATGTCACTCAAGCAGATATGTATTGCTCCTGACAGTCCCTCAGGACAGTCCCTCCTGATGTCTGTGTTAGAGGGCCCACCATAGTAAAAATTCACATTGTAAGACCTGGCACTTTTATAAATCGGGCACCCGACTAATTCCTTCTATTTCTGATTAGCTTCAGAAGCTGGGGTGCTGACATGGGGTCACGTCGGGTAAATAGACACCAAACATGTCATGTCAATTGTGTGCGCCCGCAAAATCGCAAAAAACGCCCATAGGCGACGATTAAACCGCGTTTAGTGTTATCAGTGATTAAAGGAGAACTATGGGGTTAGGGCTTTTCCCCATAGTTCTCCTTAGGGTAACGGGAGGACTCAAACTAGCGTCCTCCCGTCACCCTAAGCTCAGTATAACGCTAGCTACTGCTCGCGGTATACTGAGACGCTGAAACGTTACAACATTACAACAACATACAACTTTATTGCTAATACATGGGGGGCTAAGAAGCCCCCTATGAGATAGCTGATTTACATGACAGGTCCTCTTTAGGAAGACATCAGGGGTCTCCAAGACCCCTAATGTCACCTAGGGACCTCCAGAGAAGCTGATGAAGCAGAGATCGGCTTCATCAGCTTCTCTAGCTGGAGAGTGACACTGAATGCAGGAAGTGATGTAATCTACATCACTTCCTGCATTCGGGGACTGAGAGGAGATCAAAGGGAGTTCGTATACTGAACTCCCTTTTGATCTCCTGTCACAGAGCCGTGCGGGTCCCGGCCACATCGGGCACAGCGGATCTCGGGACCGGCAACGGCAGTGACAGCTTCTGATACAAGCGATCGAGCGTCTCTCGAGACGCTCGATCGCTTGACTGTAAAGCTCCCGGCCGGGAAGCTGCTCGTCTCTGGCTGTCGCTTGCTAGTTATTGTAGATTCTACCTTGTTCTCCTCATTGGTTGGCTTGTAACTTTGTGTGGAGTGGCTAGAGTCAGTATCAGTGGTTGCATGAATGAACAAGACTTTATTCATCTTGTGTGTTTGCCCTTTTGTGTGTTTTTGGGACAGGCAGGAATTAGGCTTTATGGTCAGCCAGCTCCGCAGCTGCAGCTCTATTGAGATGTTGCCCAGCATGGATTTGTGGAACTGGCTGTGCCCTTTGTAGCTGACAGGAATTGTGCAGTTATGTGTATGGCTTCTTATTTTATTCTGTCTGCTTAAATTGCAGCCGTGCTATCAGACTACGAAAGTGCTGAGGAGTCTGAAGTAAGTATCCTAAAACTAATGCTCGTTAAGAGGTTTGTGTATGCTTAGAAATCGTTCAATCTGCTTTGTTGCTATCTACTAAAAGTCAGTCTATCCAAAACTGGTCGTTCTGCTTTGCTCGGCCTACTGTATGTCACTCAAGCAGATATGTATTGCTCCTGACAGTCCCTCAGGACAGTCCCTCCTGATGTCTGTGTTAGAGGGCCCACCATAGTAAAAATTCACATTGTAAGACCTGGCACTTTTATAAATCGGGCACCCGACTAATTCCTTCTATTTCTGATTAGCTTCAGAAGCTGGGGTGCTGACTGCGCTACAGGTAACAGCTGAAATCACCAGCACACATGAAATGCAGTTTAAATCTTATTAATGATTTATTGGAATGTCACATTGTGCCATGTATGCTAACGTTTCGGGATCGCGCAGGGACTCTTCATCAGAGCAGCACAGTGACAATTGGTATGAGTGAGTTACATCCTTCTATGCATATATCAAACCCAGTGCATAATCAGAATGACCTCAGATGTCATGATGACATCATATCCAGCCAAAAAAATTCAAAAGCGTGGAATAGCATGCCCAAAACATATTTGTACAGACATCCATAAACAATTAGTCATGGTTGTAAACTTACATTATTTTTGTAGACGCACCACCCGTAGTATCGGGAGTGTGGTGTCCTTCTGTTGCCATAATCACCCAAGTAGCATGGAGAGCGGGGCAGTCCCGAACGGGATCTAGGCATAAAGCCGTGCAGCCCCACTGCAAGGAAAACTTTTACTTTACCTGAATTTGATCTTTTAAAGTAAACTTGTGCTCTCCAGAAGTATATATTTGTTTCCCTTTGTTCCCCTGCAGCTCTTTTTATCCGCTTGGAGCAAAGGAAAATGTGAGCTACAAGCTGCTAGTCTTGGCCTATAAAAAGATCTGGACTTCCTGTGTGACAGCAGTGATTGTCCTGGCATTTCCACATGGAGAATCACATGCCTTTCATACCTGGAAGTACAAGGTGTTTCCCTTGGATCCTGGCAGATTGACAGGGGAGCAAAGGAAAGAGAAGTCCATTCTTGGATGGTGAATTAAAGTAATACTTCTAAGCTCGAGGTTTAGTGTATTTCTGTTACTTTAGGTGACAGGTTTCTAGGCTAAGTTTATGAGTTCTACTGTTTCCCCCCCCAGGTGGAAGCTGGTCACGTCAGTGAGGAGGAGCCCCTCAAAGCTACCTTAAAACCAGAAAGCAATGCTGCCGAGACTACCACCACCACCACCACCACCACCACTCCCCCCACTGCCCCCACAAAAGAGGAAAAGCTTAAGACAAAGGAATCAGTGACAGGGGAGCGTCAAAGTGGAGATGGACAGGTATAATAAAAATGCATATTTTTTCATACTTTTTCTGTAGCTGTTTCGTCCATTGTTGGTCATTGGAACTGTCCTTCATGCATCATTCAGCATCACATGCAGATGAGTTCTTCCTAATATCCCACCAGACACCTTACAAGCCACAGAAACCCATTCACACCAGCGAGCACACGTTATGACGCACATAACACACACATGCTGGTGTGCTTTGTGCATGCACGCTCCAATGAGTTGTTAATATGCATTGTAGTGTTTTTTTTTTTTTTTTAACTCTACTTGAATAATAACACTTTGCTTAATGAAATAGAAATGCAGCATTTAATGCAACGCACAACATTATATACTGTGTGCCCTGTTCACAGATCAACGCAGTTCAATGCACCTGCCGTGAACAAGCTCCTAGTCCAGGGCTAGGCAACCTTGGCTCTCCAGCTGTGCTCGAACTACAAATCCCTTCATGCTTCTTCCTTTGGGAGTCATGCCCGTGGCTTGCAATGCCTTATGGGACTTGTAGTTTCAGCACAGCTGGAGAGCCAAGGTTGCCTACCCCTATCCTAGTCTATATACCTTTTAGCTTTTGTCGAGTAATGTGTATGCTTGCAGATGCATTGCTCTTTAAGAGTTTATGGAGCCCAGATGAGATTCTGTCCCAAAGCTTTTTTGTGCACAAGCCTTGAAGTCAGGCATTGTTCATGGTCCCTTAATTTAAAAGGTCCCTAGTAATAGGAAAAAAAAGAGTAAGAAATTACAATGGAAGTTGCTGTAGGTGTCATGCAGTGCCTCCTCCATTTGTATTGTGTTTATATCCTTCCTGCTTTATGTTGCCGTGCTGGTTGCTTCTGATCATAGCAAGGAGCAACAGGTTCCTATTAAGAGTTGTACATGTTACTATACCCGGTAGCACCCGGTGAGGGGGGGTAATGGAAAACTCTTTTCTATGTGTGTGAGTCTTTCATTATTCACTATTTGTGTTTATCTGCTAGGTTGGCATTAGAGGATCCAATGAGAAATATTTCAGCAAGTTGGGGTATCTGCTAATGCATTGGTTACATGAATGGAGTGGGGTCAACATTAGTAGTAATGTCTCATTGGGAAGATTTCCACACCTTTCCTGTGATCTCTTTAAAGCTGCCCATACACCTTACAACCATCGCACAACTTTTGTTGTGCGATGGTTGTAAGGTGATTTAAATTTCGTACGGTCTGCCCATCTTGGACAGGCAGATCGTACATGCGATTATCGCAAGCCCTCCCCGCTGAGGGGCGGGCTTCCGATGATTGCAGTGCTGAGCGGGCAGTGTGCGCTTGCGCACACCGGCCTGAGTGGCATTCGTTTTCCAGCGTGCTCGGAAGACGAAAGTCGTGCGACCTTACAGTAGAAACGGTTGCACGCCTTCCATACACCTGCCGATTATCGTACGATCGCGTGAAAAGTTTGGCTTGGCTTTAATTAAGTTCTTTTGATATATCTGAAAACATTTTAGTTTGTGAGTAACCTGTCTCATTCCCAGGAGAGTACAGAGCCTGATGAAGTCAAGGCCTCTAGGAAGAGTCAGAAGCAGTTGGATGACGATGAAGACCGGAAGAATCCTGCATACATCCCTCGTAAGGGGCTCTTCTTTGAACACGATCTACGTGGCCATACAAATGATGAGGAAGTCAGGTGAGATTGCAATCATTGATAATTATCTAGTTGGATTCATTATTGATGATAAAAAAAAAGACCAGGGTTGTTAGATTTTAAAACAAGTGGGGTGATCTAAAAAGAAATGTGAAATGAAAAATTACAAACAGTACTACAGAATTCCCCTGCCCTCTGTGCTTCTATATAAACACAACACCAAAAGGTAAAACTGTTGTTTTTTTTTTCCCAAGTTTAAAAAGATGTTATAAATGATTTCAGTGAAATGATGCAGTTTTATTCAGGGGTAATTTTTTAACAGAGAGGAGATAAATCTATGCTGCACGCCACAGTGCTTACTTCACACTGCCTCTGAATTTAATGAGTCATTCATAAAATGCAGGCCGCGGTATGGAGCATTATGCTGCAGAGTACACTCCATGATCGGAGGAGAACCCATTAACAGATCATGTGACTTGGGCTCTTTTTCACACACCATATATTTTTTTAAACCATACATTGAAATAAGTGGGGCTTCACTTCCGTATGCAAACACTGTGGGACAGGAAGTGCCAGCAAGGACAGAGGAGTCAGCGCTGGATCGGAGACCTGCAGATGCTGGAAAGAAGGCTGAAAACGACAGGAAAGAAGATCAGATTAAGAGACATCATTTAAGCTAAGTGCTTTAATTAACATTGGGGGAGGGAAACATTTTTTTGCTTTTAATGTCACTTTAAAGCACATAGGTGTCCTTTATAAAAATAAATGTAAACAGTGGTATGGCTTTGGTAAGGTTTCTCTGTTAGGCTGTGCATGGGCTTTATTAGTCACTAGCAAAACAACGTAGTGCTATGTTTCCTGATCCTGCTTCTCCTCTCTGCACATACTGCAGCAGTTCCTTTACGGTGGTATGGTTGCAGCACTGAGTCACTCTTTAGACCTCTTCACCCCTTTTAAAAAAATGTACGTCAGGGTCTGTGCCATAGCAACATGCAGTATATCTGGAAGGCATCTCTGAGAACTGTCGCCTTACCCTTCCCAGCAGTGCCCCTACCTGTGAACCTCTTTACTGGCACACAGCATTTGTTGCTATGGCACAGACCCTGACTTACATTTTGTAATCTCTCTTCCATTCGGGTGAATTTGGTGACCTGTGTGCTGTGATTACCATCATACTTGCCTATCAGGGAAAATTCTATGATCACAAAGGTGGTTCTCTATACTTCAGCTATACTGACCCCTGCAATTTCCCACAATGTGAAGACTTGAGGCACAGCTGAGTTGATGTTTGTGTTGTCCCCTGAAACAGTCTACATCTGTACATTAAAGGGTTTGCCTTAAGGTCTCGTTCACACCTAGGCCTATTGCATATGCGCGTCAGTTGCGCATTTTTTTACCGCGATTCGCGGTAAAAAAAAAGTCGCGCGACTGTCGCGTGTTTCCGAAGGCTACTTGGCTGTATCCCAATGGAAACGCGCAACAAAACGGCCCAAAGTAGTACCTGTACCTTTTCAGGCGTGGGCCGTTTTGTAGCGCTTTAGGGACGGGAGGAAATACGCCAAGGTGGGAATGAGACCATTCAATACAATGGGATTTATATTTTTGAGAGTTTTATAGAGCATTCGTCGAGCGTAGAACGCGCTACAAAACGTTCAGGTGTGAACGAGGGCTTAACATCCCCACATTCCTGTCTCCTTCAGCTCCAATATAAGACCTTGCCAGTTCCCTTAAGCACTGCAGATTCTTCTGACTTCTACCCGTACTCATATGATCTCCCATCTCAGGGTATTTGTCTTTAACTGAGGAGGAGTAGACAACCTCATATTGGTTGTCCTTGAAATTCTGAACTGGCAGCTTGAGCACTTGCAGAGATATCTTCCTAATTCTACAAACTGAACACACAATCCTTAGAGGGAAAGCATCTTGATTTTTAATGCTCCCTACACTCTGGTATGCTTTTCATCCTCTTACCAAGTATGTTGTTTCCAAGGGGGCCTTTTTGTGACTCGCCTAAGCTTCCTATAAGAAGCCTACAGTCTTATCGCTCTGCTCAATATTTGCCGTGATGAACATCACCCTGGTTGTGCCCCATCTGGACTGCAAGGTTTCTAGGTTTACGGTCCATCCAATGCTGGTGCTGTTCTGGTCACTTTAATTGCACTGACATCCAGATTTCTAGAACATACCTTTTTTGTACTGTTTTTTGCACATGTCTTGTGTCTAGGTACATGCACATCAATGTTTTAAGGTGAAAGTTTCATGACTTTAAATTTTGCTTTTAGGCCAAAGGGACGCCACGCACGCAAATTGTGGAAAGATGAGGGGCGCTGGGTGCATGATCGGTTTCGGGAGGATGAGCAGGCTCCGAAGTCTAGGGATGAGCTGATTTCCATGTACGGTTATGATATTCGGTCCAGTAAAAACCCGGAGGAAATTCGCCCCCGTCGACCAAGAAAACCAAGGTATACGTTTCTTTGTATGTTTTGTTTTTTTCTCTTGTAGTAATACTCTGGGGACTGTCATTGTCTTGCCTTTTAACTATGTTGACCTTTTGTACTGCTAGTAATGGGTTTGTTGTTACATTTTCTGCCTTGGCAGTAAATCTTTTACCCCCATGCAAGAAAGTGCGGGGTCTTTAATGTACCAGAGCTGTTGAAAACACCACACATGAATGAAGGGTCCTACAACCCCTGGCTGCCACAGCAGAGCTGGACTACCCATGAGAGGACATTCATTTATTGGTGTTTCTGCTCTCAAGAAGTTTTGCCTCTATAACCCAGCTGTGTTGTGCATAGTACAAAGAGCTGTACTGCCAGTCCACACACTTTAAAAAGGCAAGGTTCTGTACTACAACCTTCGGATACTGGATGGCCATGGCCTCCTGTTAAAAGTCAAGGAGCACTTAAAGTCAATTTATGTTTAATTTTACAGCTATAAACTGCAGGCTGACTTCAATCCCTGTAATAAATCAAGGAGTGTCTCGGGACACATAGAAACTGCTTCCTAAAGTTGTTTGTTTTTGCCCTCTCCCACCCCTCTGTGTTCCAGAACACCATCCCACAAGAAAGAAGGCTCATGAGAGATTCTCATTAGACTTTGTGATCACGTGGCCAAGATGGACCAGTGATCGCTCACCATTAAGAGTAGTATACTACTACACGGCCTCGGGGGGAGTTTTTAAGTGCCCAGCCTGTTACATCGACTGACATAGGTGGCAGAAGATGGACTTAACAGGAAATAAGTGCAGTGGTGACTATGAGAAGAGGAGGGTGTTGTAAGTTCATCTTTATTATTTTGTGAAAAGGTGAACTGATCCTTTAGAACAAAATGTATGCACTGAGCACCATAGAGTCTTAATGATCTAACATCTTAGTTTTTCCTGTGATGCTATAAAGCAGTGTTACTTAAAGGAGAACTATGGGAAGAGTGAAATGCATTCATCCCTATAGTTAGAGCCAATGTGTGCCACTGAAGATGTCACACGCCAGCTCTGTAGATCGATAGCTGAGCGATCACAAACAGTTGATTGCTCAGTTGATCCCTAAGGTGAGTGGCAACTGTCAGTCAACGCTCACCTTAGGGATTTACCCTCTCCATTCCTCCAATGCTGATTGGAGGTAGAGATGGGGGAGGAGGCAGGCACAGCTGGCTCTGCCCCTAGAGAGGCAGAGCCAGCTGTCAATCAGGCAGCAGGGTGGATCCAGACAATATTGTCAGGATCTTTCCCGTCTTTAATGCACCTCTGCGCTGTCCGCATATAGTGAGCAATGGTCCGCTATACGCTGAGTTTTGGGTGACAGGAGGACATTAGTAAGCAACCTCCAGTGACCCGATAAAGGTTTGGCCATACTTCCTTTTTAACTGTATTAAACTATGTACAGTTTCGTAGCCTTTCATTTTTGTTATCTTATTTCATGACATTTTAAGAGTTGCTGCTCCCTGCAAGGAGTTTCACACAAATTCTATTTGCTTTTAGAAGCAGGAGGCAAACCATAAGATTACTCTTGCACTGCCAGGTTCTTTGATTTCTTTAAAACCCACACCTCTGTCCATCGTGAAGGCAGCACTGTGCACAAAATGTTACGGCTTTGCTTATTGTGGAGGATGCCGCTATTGTGTCTTGCTTTACTCAACAAGAGTCCATGAACCCATCGCACTCCTGACCGCTAGTTCCATAAGAATTGGTTGGGTGCTGTGGTAGTCAACGGATGGCAACCGTTATGTACATATATAGAAACAGGGACACCGACACTCCAAATGCAGATCAAATTTGTCTATTGACGTAGGTGCCGCACCAGTGTGATATGCTGCATCTACGTCAATAAATAGACAACTTTGATCTGCATTTGGAGTGCTGGTGTCCCTGTTTCTATACATGCTTTACTCAACAGTCCCAATCCTCCTGTCCTAATTGATTTTGCTATGTTCATACTTCCTGTGCCTGTTTAGATGAATCTGTTGCACCTTGTGAATTCAGATAAAAAGGCTTTCTGGTAATTGTAGAACCAGGAAAAGAATAGTCAGGGAAGCTTCATTTGTACAGATGTGGAGGCTTTCTTTCTGTTCTATAGACTGCTGTGTGATTTCATTTTTCTTGGTACCACTTCTTAGTGTATTCCTTTGCAGGTTTGTGAAAGACATTCTTTTCTCATTTCAGATACTCCAGCCCCTCCAGAAGGGAAGAGGAGGAGGAGGAAGAAGAAAAGCCAATCAGGCAGTCAAACCGTTACTATGATTCCAATTCTGTCCCTCCACCCCGAACCTATAACAATCGCAGTGTCCCTAGCAAAGACAGAGCTCTCTCAAACAGGACCTACTCGCGGCCAGGTGGGTACAAGGAAAATCGCCCGGTCAATTACCCACCTGAGAACATTGTTTCGCCACCGCCTACTTTTGAGCGAAGACAGGAATATGCAGGTTACAGAACCCGGAGCGTAGAGCAAGCGCCACTGCCACCAAATGAAGAATCCTCCGAATTAGGAATTCCTCACAAAGCTGAACCGGCAAATGAGAAACCAGCAGCTGATCCATCACCACCACCACCGCCACCTGATCGGCCTGTGGAGAAAAAGTCCTATTCTAGAGCCAGGAGGAGTCGGATTAAAGGTGGGGAGGCTGGCAAGAGCATAGATGACACTACATTCCCTGACTTGCCTCCTCCCCCTCCGCCACAGATGCCCACTGAGGTGGTTCCAGAGCCTTCCCCACCAATACCTGTAGTGAAAACTGGTGGCTGGGAACCTTCAGTAGATGGGGGTTTGACTGGACTAGAGCAGGACCTGTCCCAGGTCAACATTTCAGAACAGAATTGGACCCCTGGACAATCTCCATACGTTTCAACACGTGGTAAGTGTTGCTTCATATTTTTACTTGGGTCACTGTTTTCCATTTGTTTGTACATGATACGTAGCATTGTGTTCCAACTGAATTGGAATGTATGATGTATGTTTTAAATCCTTGGTTCTCAACTGGTGGGACGTGACCCAAAAGTGGGTAGCGACCCCGTTTTCAGTGGGCCGCCGCATGCCTTCCTCTTTTTTAGGTTAGAGGCTCCACAGCCTCACCCTAGCACAGCACTGTCCATTCTTACACTGAGCAGCCATTCAAAATATGCTGCCCGGCTCCGAGTGTTGACTTCAAGTGGGGTGAGCTGGGGATATGGCCGCGAGGGAGCTTCATCTATACGTGCATTTCTTATAGCTTCCTCGCATGCCCTGTAGAGGTGCCTGGACTGGAGTGATATCACATTCGGGCTCCTGGCACCTCTACAGGGCACGCATGGGAGCTGTACAAGCATTGCACATATGGATGGAGTTACAGCACAGCAGCCCAGCACTGTCGTGTGTTCCATTGCAGTACGACTTGGGTCGCGACTTAATGACCAAGGACAAATGTGGGTCATTTGAGACTGAGATTACACCGGTTGAGAACCACCATTAGGACACCAAAACACAGCACTTTGTCAGAGGGAGGTAAATGGGTGCTGATGACCCTCTGAGCTGTGACGGCACAGAATTGGCAGATTCTTTTTTTTCTTTTAACTATTTCTGCAAAACACAAGCTTTTTTTGCTCTGTGCACATTATAGGGTGTTGGGAAACATCACACTTGTTGTATTAATGACTTTTTTGTGAAAATTAGATTTTGCTTGCTCTGTGTAGATTTTCTAAAGAAGACTCGCCACGTCCCACCCTTCCCGCCACAGATCCCACGTTTGCGCCCTCTTGTGTGTGTTGATAGAAGAGCCCCAAGTCTGTGAGGTTCGCCCATACATTTTATAGAAGTACAAATTGTACAAATTGTGTTTTATGAAGTAATAAAATGAACTAGGATCACACTAATTCAGCACTTTATTATTCTGAGTTGCCCCACTCAAGCGGCGGCCATATTGAGTGGGGCACGTGAGATTAATAACGTGCTGGATTAGTGTGATCCTAGTTCATTTTATTACTTCATTGCTGTGCTGTATGTGTATAGGCCAATGTAATTGGATCTGTATGTGCGTTATAATTAATCGAAAATAATTGCTAAAAAAATTTTTTCGATTAATCGAACACGAAAACTTTAATCAGTAACAGCCCTATTTTTTTTAACTATATTTCTAATCTGATCGATGTCTTCACTAGCCCATAGGAAACCTTGGAAGGTTGATCAAGCAGTGCCAAGCCTAGTTTTTACAGCATAGGTTGGAATGTACAACTTCAGCTGCTTACATCACTGAGTCTAATAGTTCAGGGTGGTGGTTTACACTGAAAGTAGAATGGAAGCCTACACTTTAGTTTTGGATGGATTAAAGAAGAGTTATAAACAGTCAGCTTTTTTTTTTTTGGTCCTATTGGAGTGATTTCTATTCACTTCCTGTCTGATAGCCACAACATGAAGTGAGAGGAAATCCCTCCAAAGAGAGGGTAACTAGTGTCCCCATTGGAAGAATTCCCATCTATTCCTGTTCAGGCTGGATCTTTCAGTGATAACGATTACCAAGACAAATACTGAGTGGAATCTCCCCAACGGGGACACTAAAGATTCTATCCAAAATTTAGGGGGGAGGAAAAAGGGTTTTGTCTTCAGAACTGCCTTCATTCTTCATGGCGTAGACTCAACAAGGTGCTTAAACCATTCCTTAGAGAGTCTGGTCCATATTGACTTGATGGCATCACACAGTTGCCACAGATTTGTCGACTGCACATCCACGATGCAAATCTTCCGTTCCAACACATCCCAAAGGTGCTTCTCTAGGATTGAGATCTGGTGACTGTGGAGACCATTTGAGTACAGTGAACTCCATTATGTTCAAGAAACCAGCTGGAGATGATTTTGGCTTTGTGACATGGTTCGTTATCCTGCCAGAAGTAGCCATGAGAAGATGGGTTCACTGTGTTCATAAAGGGATCAGCAACAGAACTGTGGCATTTAAATGATGCTCCATTGGTACTAAGGGGCCTAAAGTGTGACACCAAAATATACCCCACAACACGTTACCACCACCTTCTGCATCAAGGTTGGACGTGTTGTGTATTCAGAGATGCTCTTCTGCATACCTCGGATGTAACAAGTGGTTATTTGAGTTACTGTTGCCTTTCCATCAGCTTGAACCAGTCTGACCATTCTCCTCTGGCATCAGCAGGGCATTTTTTGCCCAGAGAACTGACGCTTACTGTATATTTTTTCTTTCTCCGGCCATTCTCTGTAAACCCTAAAGATGGTTAACCGTGTGTGTGAAAATCCCAGTAGATCAGCAAGTTCTGAAATACTCAGACCAGCCCGTCTGGCACCAACAATCAAGCCACATTCAAAGTCACTTATATCCCCTTTCTTCCCCATTCTGATGCTCGGTTTGAACTTCAGCAGATTACCTCGACCCAGTCTACATGGCTAAATGCATTGCGTTACTGCCATGTAATTGGCTGATTAGACATTTGCGTTAACGAGCCGTTGAACAGGCCACCTAATAAAGTGGCCAGTGAGAGCGCACACACACACACACACACACTTTTTAAATCATTAAAGAAAAATGACCTATTGCTAAGATGCGCTTGTCATTGGTCAGCAGCGGCAGGAGCGCGCTGATCAATGAGTACTCGCCACATGCGAGTAAAATTGAAAATACAGAGCGCAGAGCTGCGCTGCGTAACAGATCAGGGTACGGGTCGACACCGGCAAAAGGAAAGGAGCATTCGCCCAAAGGTAAGTATAGCAAGGGAAGGAGAGGGGGCCAGATTGGAGGGTCCAAATTGACCTGGGAAAGGGGAATTACCCTTTAAACTTGCATTGTACATAATATTGGTCAGTGTTCTGTATTGGATTCATAGGATGAAGATTTCTTCTCTGCAGAAAATGAATGACTACAGTGTGTGTATGACAAGTGCACTTTGATTGGTCTATTTGGATCTGCATACACTGGGTATTCCTAGGGAGGGAGAGGGGCTGGTGAGCGAGCAAATATAATTGATGATGTGTTTAATCCCTTTTTAAACAATTTTTGACAGGTATTCCAAATCACATTCACATGCCTGGGGGACCTCCGCAGTATGGCCGCATGGAGGGAATGGTAAGTAGCTCCTGATGACTGATGTCAGATGGGACTAGTGTGGGAAGAGTTTCTCCATAAAGTGCAATAAAAGTTTAATAAAGCGGTGTCTACATGGCTGCCTAGTTGGGTAGATGTGTGTAATTCTAAGGACGGGCTGAAGGGTATTTCACCAGATATTCTGACATGTAAAACAGTTCCCATAAGTATGTAGTTCTGTGTCCTGCTTATTGGATGCTGAGGATTTATTTATTTTTTGTAACCTGCTATGTAGGCAGTTCAGAGTGGCCGTGTCAAGAGGTATTCCTCCCAGCGTCAAAGGCCGGTTCCGGATCCTGCTCCCATGCACATCAGCCTTATGGAAGGTCATTACTATGATCCACGTGAGTGTCTCGCTGACGTCTTCTGCTCTTTATGTGTTGCAGAATCATTCCTCTGATGTGCTCATTTCTTCTTTTGGTTTTTCAGTCCAGTTCCAGGGACCAATATATACTCACGGTGATGGCCCTTCCACTTTGCCCCCTCAGGGCATGCTTGTACAGCAAGAAATGCACCTTCCCCACCCAGGTACATGGTTTTCGAGGATTTAAAGATTTTTCCTATGTTAGGTTTAAAGGAGAACTATGCTGCTGCAGGAAACATAAGTGGCTTGTTTCACACACATATATATATAATCCCAACAGTGCTGTCTTCATACATCAAGTAGGAATGCACCGATACCAAGTACGGTACTCGGTACATGTACAGATATTATTCAAGCTCCAAGACTAGACTAGATTAGAGAAAAATTCAAGAGTTAGGAGGCAGCTGTCATTTGTAAGGAGCACACGGAGCTCCTGGGATTAGTACATCTCTGTTTTAATGTATGATTTGTTTTTATAAATATATATCATGGATTCACCGATACCAGTTTTGCGAGTACGAGTACTGATACTTGTCCAAGTCCTCACAGATACAAGTACTGATACATTTTTGTTTATTGTCATGTGACAGCTTTTCTAAAACAATACAGACTAATGATTTCAGAACAGTGGTAGAGTGCCAGAGCCGGGTCTCAGCTGCAACCCTGGTAGTTCGCATGAAAATGTCAAGTATCGGCACTGGTATCGGTGCATCCCTAACGTCAAGCGTGCCAGATAACACAGAACCATTTGTAGCAGGGTATGGCCCAGATAAGCTTGTAATCAAATGCCCCTACCACAGTTGTATACACACTAGAGCCTATTTAGTCACAAGCAAATTAAGGCGGAAGTAAAATGAAGCAATAAATGAAAAATAACACCCCCAGGAGCTTTCAGCCATAATGTTCTAGAATGCACAAGCATATTGGCACATTATGGCAGACATACCTGCCAAAGCAGTCCGCTCCTGTGCTGTGCTCCTCCTTTGCCCGCTGCTTCCATCTTTGTCTTAGTCGTCTTCTTCAGCCGCTTTATTGGCCGGGCCCCGATGATGTAGTTCCTGCATATATGCACTGGAGCTACTTTATCTTGACATGAAGAAGCCAACGCACTGAGCTGTGGATGCGCAGCAAGAAGTTTTTATGGCAGAAAAGACTTGCACAAGCTCTTCTGCCATAGAAAGCCTGCTGGTCTGCAATTTTTATCTTTACTTCTACTTGAGGTTAGAGATATGTTTTTGGATTGTGGGAGGAAACCAGCAGAGACAGAAGATCAAAATAGATAACTTGGTAATGTCCTAAGTCGTATTGTACACAGGACTACAGTGCTTCAGGGTCAGAGTATTGTATCCACACAGACTTGTTTTTATCACAATGTACATTCGTCTGTATTTTGGAATTATCTAATCAAATTTCTTTTTTTTTTTTCAGGTTTACACCCGCACCAGTCTCCTGCCCCCATGCCTACCCCAAACCTTTACCCTGCACCAGTCTCTATTCCTCCAGGTCAGCCTCCCCCCCAGCAGCTGCTACCCCCTCCGTACTTCACCGCTCCCCCCGGAGTCATTAATTTTGGCAACCCAGCCTACCCTTATCCCCCTGGAGCATTACCCCCTCCTCCACCAACTCATCTCTACCCCAATCCACAGGTGAGTAGGTGTTTATCACAAGAAATTGCCTTTTAAAACGTGTGTTTAAACCCAGGAACAAAATAGTATTATGTTGCAGCTTTTAGATGTGACATCTGCATTAATTTTCTGTCCTTTTTTTTTTCTTTCTTTTTTTCACCTGCTGATCCCGCCAGTAACACTTTGTCTTAGGGTGACAACATTCACTCATTGTACTGTATTATTGGACAAGACTATGAACACCAGCTCCTCTACATAACTTAGAAGGGAGGGGATCTGTAGTACTCGGATATAGCTAGGTACCTGGTGCAGCACCTACAGAAAACACATGGTGTGATTAGCTGACAAGATTTCTGGCCGGATCAACAGATTAAATATAACAAAATGTTTTCAATTGTATATCTAAAAAGTCCAAAAGGAGAATTTTGTTTTAACAGTGTTGCATTGCCGTTACGTTTTCAGGCGGTACATAGACCATGCCTTGTTGGGTTGTGGGTGCACTTAATATTTGTTTATTGTGAGCTACAGCTGAATTGACACTGAGTCCCCATTCACGCCAGGGCAACAGCGTTCCAGCGCTTTTTTTGTTGTGCAATTTTAATGCGTTTTACATGCGTTTGCAGCTCATTTTCAGTTGTCCAATGGAAAGCAGTCTCGGCTATAAAAAGCGCAAAAACACGCTGATCGGCTCGTTTCCATTGAAGTCTATAGCGCAAAACAAGCTGATAAGTGCCTTACATGAAGCTCATGGACTATTTTAAACAACGGGCATATTGTTACACGCGATTCAGCTCCTTTGCATGAACGGCCCCCTTAGGAATACATTGGATTTGAATTTGCATGCGTTTCAGCGCAGAAACAACAGCGACGAAACACCCTGGGGTGAACGGGGCCTAAAGGTTAACAATCCATCCCTGCTGGTAAGGGTAGATCCCTCTAGTCAGTGATTGCGCTATATAAATCCTGTATAATGTCACCAGCACAGCAAGTGATGGAAGATCCAAACTTTTATTGCTGTCACCAGAACAGGATTTTTGGGGGAGTCTTAATAAAAAGTGATATTTGTCTAAAAGGGCGGCTTTAAAGAGATTTCTTCTCAACTTTTTTTTGTCTTCAGGAAGTGAAGGGAAATTTCCCAGTAGGTTAAAACAACAGGTACTTAAAAGCCTGGGTATCATTTTTCAAATGTGATTGATTTAATTCTGCATTTCAGTCATCCAGGTTAGAAGTGAAATGTTCTATTCATTCAAGCCCACCAACATGCACACCTATGTATTATTCGAGTTCAAGTACTCACCCAAATACTCGTTATCGGTGCATCCCATGTTAGAACCTCTGTCACAACTTTGGAAGGTGACTTCTCATGACCTATTTGATTGCCAGACCCAACAGCAAGTGAGAAGAAAGCTCATGGCCAACCTAGCATAGAGCCTCTGTCAGGTTTTAAGGTTTCTCCTCCCTTCCACTTCAGGTGATGAATTTCACAGTAGGAAGTAAAGGGAAATCTCTCCTACAGGGGCACATACAGAAGTTAGAACCTAATATAGCTTTTAACCCTACCCTGCTCTATCTGAAAAAAAGGCTTGGGCTTGATTTAGGCTTTTCTTAAGTGTTTTCTAAAGTCAGTTTAAGTTCGATTGTGTGCCAATAACTAATAACCCTCTTTTGTATTGTATAGGTTAACAATTTAGGAAACGTGAAGATAGACGGCAGTGAACAGTCTGTGTTTCTTCTAGAGTTGGCAGTTAACATTTTCAGATCTAGTTACTGTAATAATATGAATAACTAAAGGCTTTTAAATCCGCTTTCTCTAAGGATGTTTTGCCTGGAAAGGTAGTTTCAGAAAAGGAATATGAAGTAATGATACTTGGCGCTACCTGGTTATGCAAAGGTGTTCTTGTTTTCCTGTGTTAGGCACAACCCCAGGTGTTTGGAGGAGTGACATATTATAACCCCGTACAACAGCAAGTGCAGCCAAAACCTTCCCCGCCCCGACGGACTTCACAGCCAGTCACTATAAAACCACCTCCACCAGAGGTAAGATGGATGGGTGGTATTCACCTCTTTACATGTTTAGAGGAGAAAATAAGATGGGGAAAGTAGTAAGAATGTCTTTAAGATCGTTTGTGCTAGCAAGTCATAAAGTAGAACTTCAGGGGAAGAAAAAATAAAAAATCAGATTCTGCTCTGTTTGCTTTATTTGAGGTGTTCCCCTTGGCAAGTCCTGCCTACTACTAGACATTGCCATTGTTCCAGGTTGAATGGTAGAGACAATCTTGCAACCCACTTCCTTTGAGATGCGGAGACAGTTGTCATGGTTCAGTATAAACACCAGCCACTAGTTCTTACTGTGTCTACTGGCAAACCCTATTTAACGGTCTCTCCAACTGATGCAAACAAATGCCTTTGCCCCAAAAGTTGCAGCTGCAGACCGCTTGTTTCTGCCCACAAACCCTGAGAAAGGAGAATTATGTGACCCCTGAAACACATTCTTATGTCATCTAATCATATGACTTGCCCATTCCCTTGGTGCTTTGTACTTCAGGTTTTCATCCAAGGTTCACCCAGCTTTTGGTAGGTATTTGAGGACCTGGGAGCTGCCTATAAACTGCACTTTTGTTACACGTCTAAAATATCAGACGGCAATTTTTTTCCAGCTCTAAAGCCACTCCAAACTACACTTGCCAATACAGATTCAATTGCTTTAATAATTTGGGTCATTGACCTATAATAAGTATGTACATCAGAAGGTGTGAGCTCGCTCTGGCTTTATAAGCTGCATGCTTGTTCAGGGTCAGTATGTACATCAGAAGGTGTGAGCTCGCTCTGGCTTTATAAGCTGCATGCTTGTTCAGGGTCAGTATGTACATCAGAAGGTGTGAGCTCGCTCTGGCTTTATAAGCTGCATGCTTGTTCAGGGTCAGTATGTACATCAGAAGGTGTGAGCTCGCTCTGGCTTTATAAGCTGCATGCTTGTTCAGGGTCAGTATGTACATCACACTAAGGCCATTGAAGCCATAGATAGCCAGACATTTATTATTTTAGACTAGTGACTAATGTCACTAGTCAGCTCCTGCCTTGTTAATCTGTCCCCCTATGATCATGTTTGCATATAGTGCAGTGAGGTCTCGTTCACACCTAGGTGTATTGCATATGCGCGTCTGTCGCGCGGGTTTTTTACCGCGATTCGCGGTTAAAAAAAAGTTGCGCGACCGTCGCCTAAGGCTACTTGGCTGTATCCCAATGGAAACGCGCAACAAAACGGCCCAAAGTAGTACCTGTACCTTTTCAGGCGTGGGCCTTTTTGTAGCGCGATAGGGACGGGCAGAAATACGCCAAGGTGGGAACGAGACCATTCAATACAATGGGATTTATATTTTTGAGCGTTTTTGTAGAGCGTTAGTCGAGCGTAGAAAGCGCTACAAAACGTTCAGGTGTGAACGAGGGCTATGAGCCATAGAACCTGGCAGAGCTAAGTCTTAAAGGCAACAAGAAACTTTGCGTGGAAGAAAAAAGAATAGAAGCTAAAAAAAAGAAAAGTGTATCATCACAATCTTTATACTGTACAACTGTATAGCTTGGCAAGGATGTTGGGTTATAGAGTGTGATCATCACCGAGGTAAATCTCTTCCTGTATATTTGTTTTGTCCTTAATCATCCTTATGTAATTTCAGCATTTTATATCGCTATTCCCAGGAAAATAGAAACTTGAAGATGACAAAAGAGAAGGCGAGTTCCTGAGCTCCGTATTACAAGACGCACCTTCTACCGCCTCCTTTCCGTCTCTCGGAGTTCAGACCAGTGTTTTTATTATGAATAGAAACTCCTTCTGGCTGACCAGATTTCTGGCCAACCGGATTTATGCAAGTTTTCCGTACATGAGAAAATGTCTCGCCGTTCACCAATATTATTGTGTATTCTTCTGTACTTTGGTAGACCGTTTCCTATATAATGTTACGTGACAGGATGGTTGCAGGAAGCCATTTTGCCATGGTGAGCCTCCTTCTTGTGGAATTTGTACAGTTTTGCCATGTAGAAAACAAGTGCTGCTGATTAAAAAAAAACAAAAACGTTGTCCCCCCTCTAAAGTATTTATTTTACCAAAACACATCTCCAAGTATTTAGAGTGAAATACCAAATATTTCCTGTTTAGGATGAATTGTTCTCTTCATTGAACAGACGCTCTCACTCTTCCCAGTCAGAAGAAAGTCATGGTGCTTGCAGATAGTCCTTTCACCCAGTTATACTTCCCGAAATACGCCCCAGTGTCGGCTCCCTGCACCGCTGGAGCGATTGGTAATGGAGCAAGGCTTTTAGGTAAGAGGGTGCGCAGAAGTACCCCCATATGACAGCGCTTAGGTCTAACTGTCAAATCAGCAGGCCCAAAAACTGTTAAAGAGATGACATCAAGGTCCCTCATATAAGCTCGGATACCAGAGCATTGACACATGGGACAGTGTAAGAGGTCCTAGTCATGTGTAAGCTCCTACCAGAGCAACTTGGACATAACACCAGTCTTGTTCTGTGGGTGAACAGGGTGGCTATGGGCAAGGGCAAAGCACAGGTTTTCTTTTGAGGTACTCTCATAAAGCTTGGGCACCCCACAGATGCCTCCATTTTGTAGCCTAAAGGACCAGGCCAGATGGGGTATGTTAGGTAAAAGTTTGGATACCAAAATTTTGCTGCTGAAGTCCCTGTCCGTATATAATTCAACATAATGAAATGCTGAAGTTGACTTTTGATTGAACTAACGCTGATCATACACTGGCCATTGTCACAAATCTGACTAGCTTTCACAAATTAAACTGACCCAGTGAGTCCAGGCAACTTACCAGCAATAGGTTCTATAAAAACCATGATCAGCACAGTTGGCAGTAGGTTGTCTTGATACTTTCGATCATCAAGCCGGTTGAAAGTGGTTAAATGTCTGCATGTATGTTCAGCATTCTACTTGAATAGAGAAGCAAACTGCAACTGAAAAAGAGAATTCTGATGGCTATTTTGTTGAAGCTTTTACCATTTCTTTTTTATTCTTCCCATTTGGAGGAAAGAAGATTCCCTATTAGTGATTACTTTCACCATCGTCCATTTTATATTTGGTTCTGTAACTTGCAGGGTGAACATAGCTCATGGTGCTTCGCAGGGACTGTATCTAGAATTTATGGGTGATTTGAATTGTTGCCAGAAACAAGCCAAGAGTGGAACTTCGGGGGCAGTTTTGAACTCAACAAAGCACAGGAGGGGTATACACTAACACAAGGGGCATTTAAAGTGACACTAAACTCAGGAGTTAAATCTTAAAAAATGCATTCAAGTACGTTTAAAGGAGAACTATGGGGTCAGGGCTTTTCCCCATAGTTCTCCTTAGGGTAACGGGAGGACACAAACTAGCGTCCTCCCGTTACCCTAAGCTCGGTATACCGCGAGCTACAGGTCGCGTTATTCTGAGACGCCGGAGCGGATCCCGACAATGTCGAGATCCGCCCATCTGCGTGAGTGACAGCTGGCTCTGCCTATCTAGAGGCAGAGCCAGCTGTACCCGCCCCTCCCCCGTCCGTTCCGCCAGTCAGCGCTGGTGGATCGGAGGGGGGAGTCCATCCACTCCCCTGTCCCGGCAGAGAGCCGTGAACGGCTCGAGAGGTGGGCAAACGCCGGTATGTGTTTGCTCACCTCCCGATCTACTAAGCTGATCTGTGACAGTCTCATTGTCATAGGTCGGCTAGAACTATGAGG
>NW_017307216.1:136405-179260 GCF_000935625.1 Nanorana parkeri
GGCAGAGAGCCGTGACAGGATCGAGAGGTGAGCGAACCTGGTATGTGTTCGCTCACCTCCCGATCTACTGAGCCGACCTGTGACAGTCTCATTGTCACAGGTCGGCTAGAACTATGAGGTGAGTGAAAAGCACTCACCTCATAGTTCTCCTTTTAAAGAATAAGAATGTATCTTATTTGTGTATCACTCGGCTGTAGATCCTCAAATCATCTCTGAATTGGTGTTTACACTGACCTTCCTTCTGGAGGGCAGATACCTTTTGTTCCCCATGGTCCCTGTGTGTGTTGTAAAGTAGCCACCGCTCCAAGCTCACTCCTGTGATGGACTATAACTTGAATACAAATTGTAGTCCATCACAGAAGTGAGCTTGGAGCAGTGTTTACTTTACAACACACACTGGGACCATAGGGAAGAAAAGTAGCCACCCTCCAGAAGGAAGTCAGTGCCACCACCAGTTCAGAGATGGGTACTTGAATGGATTTTTAGGATGAGTTTACTGGCAGTTTAAGGAGTAGGCACAGAAATGATGATGATGATGATTGGTGGTGTGGTTTTTCAGGCTGGCCATTATTCACTTTACAGATTGACTACTCCCCTTTCTTCCTGTCAGAGCTTGCTCACCTCCTGCATTTATGCATTTTGATTGGGTTTGCTGCTAAATCTTGTGTTTTTGTCATTTATATCATTGCAACACATGGCAGAGGCTGTACATGTCCGCTGCCATTTATTCTGCATGGCCCCACTAACGCACCTCTACAGTAACCTACAAAAGCACCGGCACTATAGAGCACCACAACACACACATGTCAATGCTCTGCGCCTTGGTACACTGTGTTGTTACCAAATATAGCAAAGGTGTGTTATTTCATGCGTTGAGGGCCCAGACAATGGCCTGCCTTAACACAACGCTCAAGCAATAAAGCACACAAAGTTGGGAAAGGGGCCCTTAGTATTGCAGCAAGGATGACACGGACTGCCCTGGAGCAGGTCTACACACTTTTTTAAAAATCCAAATTACAACGTCACAGTTGTTGTTTATTCAGTGTTGTACTTGGCGGAGCCTAGCTGAGATGATGATTTATAATGTGCATATTCCTAGAAATGAATTGTGTACAGATGGGAAACCAGAGCAAAGAAAGGCGCGCACACAGCTAATGAAATGCTCTTTCATACACCTGGGAAAGCCTAGAGAAAGTAAATAAACACTTGATTGGTCACCGTGGACTACATTTTATTCTTTCTTCTATTCTAGTTTTCGTTGATCAGTCACCGTGTGTCGTAAATGCGTACTTTTTTTATTGTTTTCTTTAATGTAAATGGTTTAAAAAAAAATATTGCAGTTTGTTCTCTCTATACTGCAAGCCTCATGCACCATACGAGCAAAACGAATGGTTACAAGATTTCAGTTGATTTTTAACCCCTTAGGTCAGTGTGGCCTTGTAGTTGAGTGTTAACTGCTTCCCCGTTGGAGTGTCTTGTATACATGGCCTGTGGCTCTGAAAAGCATTACAGGCCACCGTGCAAGCAAATTTTATATTGTATTTCTTGTTTTTATCTTGCTTAGTTTTGTCTTGAAAATGTTCTTGACCTAAATACACTGTGATGGCTTTATAATTATTTTTTTATCAATTTTGTTTCGTGCAGGTGTTTGTTTTTCTTTTAACAAAAAAAAAATCTGTATTTTTTGTGAAATGCAGTTATAAGTTAATAAAAATGTTTAGAGAGGTTTTCTCCAACAATCGGAAATATTGTAATTTTTATTGCTGGTGAGAATACTTAAGTTCCGGATTATGTTACAATATAGGGCAATAATATAATTTTATACGTGGGAATGAAACACTACTACACAGGTATTTTAGGTATTTATATAGCGCTGACAATTTACGCAGCACTTTACACAGTGCACATTCACATCAATCCCTGCCCTCCAGGAGCTTACAATCTAAGATGGTATCTGGATTTACATGATGGGTCATCGATGGTCAATAACTTACCCACTACAATTTTTTTATACCCCTATGGACTTGATCAAGTTTTACATTTCCACTGAGTCTGTTTATTGAGCAATAACTTTGTCATTGTGTAAGATGGCAATGTACCAGTACCGACATTTACGCTGGGTTTAGGTTCCTGAGGGAATGGTTGTAAATGGATACCGGTGTAAATTGAAACCCATTATGTAATGCAAGTTAATGGGAAGCCAGGGAGTTATGTTCCGGACCTTTCTCAAAATTGATAATACAATACAGTTACATAACATTTATAGCTGCTGCATGAGCTCACACAAGGAGCTTTACATAAAATTTACCTGCATTATGTCCTTTATGTCAATGAGAGAGGCTTGGAACCTAACGTCCCCTCTTTCCACTGACTTGCATTATTTACTGGGTTTCAGCTTATGCCAGTTTCCATTTAGAACCATTCCTTGTTTGGAGAGAGGCCTGGAACCTGAAGGGTAGAGGCCTGGAACCTGAAGACCACAAACTGAAGGGTAGCTTGCAGTGCGAGGCTGCTGCAAACAAAGCTAGTGGTTTTGTCCTGTATTAAGAAGGGGATGTATTGCAGGGACAAGTCTATAATTTTGCCCCTCTATAGATCATTGGTTCGACCTCATCTGGAGTACGCGGTCCAGTTCTGGTCACCAGTACTAAGAAAAGATGTCCTTGAGTTGGAAAAAGTCCAGCGGAGGGCAACCAAACTAATTAGGGGTATGGAGGACCAGAGCTACGAGACAAGGCTACTAAATTTAAACATGTTCACATTGGAGGTGAGGAGATTAAGGGGGGGATATGATCTCCATGTACAAAATGTTCAATGGTGGCAGCAACATTAGCGATAAACTGTTTAAAATTAACTCCATTACAAAAACTAGAGGCCACCACCTAAAATTGGTGGAATAAAAATTCCAGCACACGGGGTGAAGGGGGTTCTTCACAGTAAGATCAGTTAGGGTCCCACACCCTCACTCCCACAGGCGGTGATTTCAGCAAAGAATGTGGAATTGTTCAAGAAACTTTTGGATGATTTCCTAAGGGACCGTAATATACAGGGGTACGGGTACTCCTAGAATGAGATCCTAATAGGTTGGACTTGATGGACTAATGTCTTTATTCAACCTCAAATACTATGTAACTATGAACCTAAAGCTGGCCATACACCTATAAATTTTCATTGCTGCCAAGAACCCTCGTTCGGTTCTAGCTCAAATAGCCCATCATGCGCAGACAAACGTCGATTTCGATAATCATTCTTTAGCAATACTAACTCACGAATTTTCGTTTGCGCATGTGCAGTGTTTTTGTTGCAATTTTATTTGTTTGAAAACACTCTCTGAAGCTGGAGAGTGACAGCAGAATGCAGAAGTGATGTAATATACATCACTTCCTGCATTCGGGGACTGGAGAGGAGATCAGAGGGCGTTCGTGTACCGTCTTTTTTTTTTTTTGCCTTCAATTCGAGAAAATTTGAGCGGGATTACATAAGAAAAAAATCGTTGGTGTTCCATCAACTGTTCCATTTTCATTCGAAAGACCATTGGTGGAAGATTTCTGAATGAAAATTGTATGGGCACCTTAACTACCTCACTTCCCATTGACATACATTATATATTTGGTTTTAATTTATAACACCCCCAGAAAAGGGTACCATTTTGAATCGTTGCAAATTGAACCGAGGGTCACCTGTAATATGTTTTTGTTTGTTTAAAGTTTCTTTTGGCAATATTGCCTTCCACAAATTATTTCTATTTTTCTTTATAATCTACAGACAAAAACATGTAAAAGAAAAAAAAATGCTTCCCCCCAGTATTTGGCCAGTATTCATTTTAAAATTAGGTAGGGTTTCTGTAGATAAAAAATATATACCTTTTTTATTAAAGATTCTTCCATTTAAAACAACCCGGATATTGTGTTACAAAGGGTTGCAAGTTATATGCAAATGGGGAAAAAATATGTTTTTGCTTTTCCTGAGCATAGAGAACACAAGCAGATTCAGAGATGACCGAGTAATATACAGGTATCATCAGGTGACTGGACACTAGCCAGAGCTGTGAGGACCCTCATATAATCACTACCACTCCCAAGAATTCTAAGTTGTTTTTTTCCCCTAGTGTTCTTAGGTGATGGACGTCCGTCCTCTACTGAGTGGAGATGTATTAAGTTTTTGCTTATCTTTTTCCTGTAATTTTTCAATCAAGTTCTGTATGTTTGGACATGGCAGCAACATCACAGCTTCCAGATTGATGACCCACGCAAATGCTTCAGAACCCATACCTGGACCCTGCTGGATAGAAGATGTGGGGCCAGCCTGTAATGCAGTGAGTTAGATTAGCCACAGGGTGCGATACAGGTCCAGTGCAGCGGCATATCCCCACTAGTGTGATTCTGTTCCTGAAGACTTGAGGGAGGTGGGGTTTCCCCATCCTAGTTTGGATGCCACTATTGCTCCCATCCCCTTGTCCCAGTAGCACTGCTCTGTCTTGCTACCCTTATGCTGCCTCCTTTCTAGGTCTCCCTCTGCTTGCATCTTGTCATGTCCAGTCACACTATGGGACCCTCACCCCCCTCCATGTGGTGCTTGATTGTGTACCCCAGGCTGTTCCGTGGTTGCATATGCACTGCTGTGGACCGGCTGCAAAGGTAGCAGCCAACGTTATACTCGTGGAGAGGCCTCACTGGGCATTTGTGGAGGGGAGAGCAGACTGGTGGCCATTTTGCAGCTCATTACTTTCAGTGCTGGGCACAAGTGAAATGCAAAAGGCAACACAGACTACTGTTCTAGAAAGTCCCTGCTGAGTAGGATGATACTGTTGGCGGTGGACATTCAATGACCAGTTGCAGGAACCCTCATTAACCCTTCATTTTTCCAGTCAGAGAGTACCCTTGTGGGACCCCTCACGATGGCCAACTCTAAATGCAAAGGGATTGGGAGGAAGCGATATCCAACTTCACAGCTATCATTGGACGCAGGGGGTTACCAGAGGTTTCCCCTTGGGACTCTGCTCCAGATGGTCTCTTTAACGCACCTCTAGACTTGCTTCCCTCTTCTGATGTGTCTGTTGCCCAATCAGGGGTAGCACACTCTCCCTACCTTTTTATAAGGAAGATTTTTGGCTTCCATAATGTGTTTTATATGGGTCAGAATTCTGTCATGATTGAAGCTTCTGGCTTCAGAGTGTGCAAGTGTAGTCTCTCCCCTCCTTTACCTTCTGACTTGCTGTCGGACACAGCCATGGCTGCTACCCTTATGCCAATTAAGAGGAGAGCAGGGAAGTGAAGGTGCATAGCTCCTCCTACTGACATCCCCTCACAGAAGGGAACCGCCTTCAGTGATCCTATCACCAAAAATGAGTGACACCACTTCTGTGCTCATTGATGAAGTGAATGAGTGTCTAGCTATTGACCAACCTGTGCAGGATTGCCCTAAGGTCACCAATATGGATTCCTTTATGAAAAAGAAGCCCACTGAGACCTTTCCAACACACTCCCTGGAAGAGAAGGTGCTCTATGCAGTTAGACAGCATCCTCTTAAAGTATTTGCTCCTCTGAAGAGATTTGCACAGCAGTATTTCTTTTGAACAGGGGTAGGCATGCTCTGTCCCTCCAGCTGTTGTGGAACTACATATCCAATGAGACATTGCAAGATTTTTACAGCCACAGGCATGACTCCCAGATGCATGGTGGAATTTGAAGTTTCACCACTGCTGGAGGACTGGAATTTGCCGTATACCCTAAGCTAGACATGTGCGATTCGTTTCGTTCCGAATCGAAATTCGGACGAATTTTCGGAAATTCGGACATTCGGATGTATCCGAATTCCGAATTACAGACATAACGAATGCAAACGAATCCGAATTTCCATTTCCGAAATTCGGTAGCGTTAGTACGAACGTTCGTTACGTTTTCTGTTCTTATTCGTTTCTTATTCGTTTCGTTCGTTGGAGCAAAGTGACATTAGAGAAGGAGAAAAATATTTTTTCCCCCTCAAATGTCACTTTTGCTGCAAACGAACAAACGAAACGAATAAGAAACGAATAAGAACAGAAAACGAAACGAACGTTCGTACTAACGCTACCGAATTTCGTCCGAATCCGAATTCCGAATCCGAATTGACTTTCACACCCGAATCCTGAAAAACGAAATAACACAAATCCGAATTTAAAACGAAACGAAACTAAACAAATTTTTTGGCAGTGCACATGTCTACCCTAAGCCATCCAAGCCCCCTTCGCAATGACAGGATGGTCCAACTTGGGCTGGTCTTTGCGGCTGTTTGGGTCCAGGATCTGTAGGTACACCATGCAGATTTTTGTTTAGGGTTACAAGCTGGGTTTTTTTCTTGTCTCCCTCCAAGGTTTATGCCCTCTTCCTCTCAGCAGAAAGAGGCTCTGCAGAGTGTGTTGCAGAAATTGCTGTATTCAGGAATCATTGTGCCTGTTTCTCAGGAGAGGTTCCAGGGTTTTTATTCCAACATGTTAACAAACACAAACCTGAACGGAGGGGGGCGGCGGGCGCCCTATCCTGAACCTGTTCCACATGGAATTGGTGCAGTCAGTTATTGCCTCCCTTTAACAAGGGTATTTTCTTGCTTTGATAGACATCAAAGATGCCTACCTGAATGTGTTATTTTTTTCCCCCTCCACACCGATTCCTGCACTTTGCAAAGGAAAAAATTAGGCATGCACCGATGCCAGTTTTTCGGTATCGAGTACCAATATTTATATTTCGGTACTCGCGATACCAGCACTTTCACTAGCATGAAGCCGGCCGCTGGACTTTCACTCCTTCATTAAGGCATTTTTGCAAGGGGTTGCTCATGTGGCTTCCCCTAAACACTCTCTGTTGACACCCTGGGATATCAGTCTGGTGCTTTTAACTCTCCAGCAAGCTCCCTTTGAACCTTGAGATATTTCTCTGATGGATCTAGTGGCAAGGTGGTTTTCCTGGTTGCTGTTTTTGTCATGATGCATTAAAACCTAGATCCAGGGACAATAAACTTAGCAGGGTTAGTGCAGTTAAACCTTGCTTTGCTTCAAAAGAAAACTCCCGTCATGCAGGCTACATCTGTCATTTACTTGTCGGGATTAGAACAGCTCATATTGTACTTCTGGAGCGCTTGAATTTAAACGCTGTAGTTCTGCAGGTTAACTAAGAGAAATCGAATGGTTCACGTTAAGATAATCTGGTTATGCTTTCTGAAGTTAATATTCCTAAATGTTGAAGACTTAAGCAGGGTATTCATGGTGCAAATTTCAGCTGGGTCTTGATGAACCGGCCAAAATTTGCACAGTGGGTGCCGATGTCGGCATCCTTCCACCCGGCATTCCTCGATCAGCTGATTTGAAGCAGCAGGTTGGAAAGTTCTCGGCTGAACAGAGCTTGCAGCTCATCAGCTACCAGCAGCTTCTGTCAGAATACAATGGAAACAGCAGGGAATTCCTCCATACACGCTCATAAGTGTTGATGGAGGAATCTGTTACATTTTTGTCGTTCAGCCAGCAGGTTGAACGCAGAAAATATAATTGTGTATACCCAGCTTAAGGCTTACCTCAAATCTTAAGAGAATGGTTATTAGAATGTCTGTGTCCTAATATATAAATTTTGTTTCATATTTGGTACCTTTAATTAGTCCTTCTTCAAGGTCAAACTCAGTTTCTTTTGAGCAATTAGCTGAATGTACTTGTACTAATGATTATGATAGTGTTATTTTGTTAAACATAACCTCAGCTAAGAAAATTATCTATGAGCTCCATAGATCAGAATTCTGAGTAAAATGTATATCTTTGCCATTTTGTTAAGCCTTAAGTGGCTTCAAATTTCTATAAAATTGGGAAATATGTATTTTTTTTTACTTTTGTCAGAACATTGCTAGTGAGTTGCAGTAGAAAGTTTACTCATTAGATGTATAAGGCTACATCCGAACCTATTTTTCATTTTCAAGTTTCCTTAGGGATCAAAGGCTTTAAAATTCCTTCATCAAGCAATAATGTTTGGATCTTTTGTTGATCCAGAACTTGTCCTTTGGGTGCAAAATACTGTTGGCTGTGGTCCCACCCTGAAGGATTTATTGGTACTTCTCAGTTGGTTGTTGTGAAGGAGGAGGGGTGGAAATTCAGGATTGTGCTTACCGGGAATCTTGTTTCCACAACTCGTTCCTGATAACCAGTATCCCCCATGTACCATAAGTAGGTTCTATTCAAACACTGAGAGGGTGGACTGGGGCTTTTAATCTTCAATGTGCATTCCAATCTCGATCAGGAGGGAGGAGAAGCTTCTCAGCTGGAGGAGTAATGAAAACAAGATTACTGTAAGGCTGCCCATACACCATGCGATCATCGGACGACACTTTTCGATTTTCGGACGGCGGCCCCATCCTGCTCCGACTATCGCAAGGTTGGATCAGCGGTAATTAGAAGAAAGCACCTGGACGAATTGTGGTAATCGTCCGCACGTATTTTCGTCTGCGCATGTGCAGTGTAGATCGTACAACTTTTGATGTACGGAAACGCCACCAACCTTGCGAATATCGTACGATCGCCCTAAGTTTTCTAACCTGTTGGTTAGTCAAAAGTCGATCAATTGTACAGTATTTGTGGTTGTACACTGCCCATCAACCTTACGAATATCGGACAAAAACGTGAGCGCATACGAAAATCGGCCAATATTCGTAAGGTGTATGGGCAGCTTAAGACTAATCCCGGATGTTTCAATTTTGACCATTTTTTTAAATGTACAACTGAAAAAAATAACAAGCAACAAAATTTAAACAAAACAAAGTTTGAATATTGGTGCGAAAATACAAATAAAGAAATAATCAGCAGAAAAATTATAGTTAGGGGAAGCAAGGAGTTACTTTTATTATGGTTAAATAAGGGGTAATAGGGTATAAATGTATATTAATTTTATTAACTGATGTCATATGCAGATCAAAAGTCACACCTTTTGAGTTACACATGAATAAAATAGTTAATCCAATGAAACAATACATTGTGACAAATAGCAGCTCGCGCCAAACCCTGTGTAGCTGCAAGCACTATAAGAAGTGTTACCCTCTTAATATATCAAATTATAATGAATGTGCTGCACTTCATCTAGAACAATACATAAACAAATCTCTATAATAAATATGTGCTTAAAGGAGAACTATGGGGTTAAGGCTTTTCCCCATAGTTCTCCTTAGGGTAACTGGAGGACACAAACCAGCGTCCTCCCGTCACCCTCAGCTCAGTATACCGCGAGCTACAGCTTGCGGTATACTGAGACGCCACAGCTGCGTGAGTGACAGCTGGCTCTGCCTATCTAGAGGCAGAGCCAGCTGTACCCGCCCCCTCCCCTGTCCGATCCGCCAGTCAGCGCTGGCGGAGCGGGGGGAATCCAGCCCATCCCCTGCCACGGCAGAGAGCCGTGACAGGATCGAGAAGTGAGCGTACGCCGGTATGTGTTCGCTCACCTCCCGATCTACTGAGCCGACCTGTGACAGTCTCATTGTAACAGGTCGGCTAGAACTATGAGGTGAGTGAAAAGCACTCACCTCATAGTTCTCCTTTAAATAATGCATGCAATCAAAAAAGTGTTAACACTTAATCTTCTTGTAAATAATAATCACCTGGAAAGTTCAATCATATATTCTGTGTTCAAATATGTACAAATGTGGAATTACACGTATATAGTTACATAGTATTTGAGGTTGAATAAAGACATTAGTCCATCAAGTCCAACCTATTAGGATCTCATTCTAGGAGTACCCGTACCCCTGTATATTACGGTCCCTTAAGAAATCGTCCAAACTAGTGTGGTGCACTTGGGACAAATCCTGAGCACTATATAGGTGTGATTCCACATTTGTGTATATTTGAACACGGAATATATGATGGAACTTTCCAGAGGACTATTATTTACAAGAAGATTCATTGTGAACACTTTTTTGATTGCATGTATTATTTAAGCACATATTTACTATAGAGATTTGTTTATGTATTGTTCTAGATGAAGCGCAGCACATTCATTATAATGTAAACAATACATTGTACTACTTGATGAACTTCCAAACTATATGCAAGTGTATTTTGATAAATCCTGCACACGGTTTGGAGTTCAAACAAATTATTATGCTTAGGCTTTATAAAGGACGGAGCCTTTGATTAAGGCCATCGTGGCTGAAATGCGTTAGCAGACTGTGCGCGATGTAAATTGTTTGCTTAAGCATAATAAATTATGAAAACTTGGAACTGTGTGCAGGATTATCAACATATGCTTTGATGTGGGGATGAACAGGAACCCTTCTATGTACCAATGTCTCCCTCTGGAAAGGATGGACTAACAGGGTAGAGCATTTATCTGCTGCAAGTGTCATTTTACCCAGGATCTGCTGTATTTGTACAGGTGCTCCTACTATGCAATGCATAGCAAATCCCGGCTGTCATTTTACAGCCAAGAATTGCCCATAATAGTGGTGGGGGAGAGGAGCAGGGTGTATCTCTTATGCCTTAAGTGGTTAGTGTATGAAAAAGATTGGGGCCATCAATATTGTGATCAAAGATGGGCCTGTCCTAGTAGAAAGGAAGATGAATGCATTATAGCACTTAGCAGACTATTCCAAAATAAATTACCATGTATTTCCTAATAAAAATGTAGGTTACCTTCACACCTATGTGCCTCCGTAACACAAGTACAGTTGACAGGGCCTGGGTTAGGAGTGGACAAACTGGGCACTGAGGGCTGAAGGTGGACAGGCAGATGCAAAGCCATCTGTAACAAGGTAGGTAGGGTGTGTTTGTGTGTTAGAATGTCTGTAGGTGTATTGCTGTGTGTGTGTTACTTACCCTCTCTAAAAGGCTCTCTAATTTCATACATTCACTGATTCACACATTTCAGTTTAGTTGTAGTACCTTGTATGCACATTGCATTTTTTTTATGCACCACATGTGTAGGCCCCTTGTTCATTGAGATACCTCTACAGAATTTCAGCATAAGGGGCCCTCTTTTTATATTTGCTAAGGGCCTAGTTTTGTTTAAAACTGGCCCTGACAAAGCACGTGTCATCTATTTAGCTGCACTGCATTACAAAGGTAGCGCAGGAATGTTTTTTCTACCGTTATGTTACATTGGTAGCCCATTCGAGTTGAAATGCAATAGATCAGAAAAGTGTGAAGAGGCCCTAAGGTTTTTTTTTTATACCAGGACACGTGTTCACATGCATTTTCAGACTTTGCGTACCGATAATACAGCTTGCTTGCTATACTGTAGTATACTGCTGCTGCATGCGGCCCCATGTCAAGACTTATGCATGCACTGGATGATGCAGCAAAAAGTATGATAACGCATCTGATAAGAACTAACTCTTAAGCCAAGAAGAAACAGCTAAACCAACAGAAGTAAACAGATTTGCACTTTGATCTCTCTTATTCAATACTGCATGGCCTTAATCACGGCACAATAGTGCCACCTAGAGAATTGCAGGGAGATTATGAGCCTCTGCACTGTTTAGAATACATTTTTGATTGATTAGTAGCAAGTAGGATTTGTCTAAAAACCTCATAATATATAGTGATGGGTGAATCTGGTTTGAGGTTTGGCTAGCCAAAACTTTGCAACAAATCCCATTGAAGTCTGTCACATTTTGGCAAGTTTTGAGGCTAATAGACAAACTATTGTGAAAAAAGGGTATGAGACACTGGGGCATGGGCACTGCCAAGAGGGACATTTAACAAAGCAAAATAACATTGTTTAGAATGGGAAATGGATCCTTTTATTATGGCTTTGAGAGCGACATTGAAAAATGCCGGTCCTTTAAATTACGTGATTGGGAGATGCCTTTAAGCTGGTGTTACAAAACAGTACAAGAATACACAGCATCAGACACACTGTATTCATACATCAAGTAGCAGCCACAACAGATCTAAAAGCTATAGGAAAAATGTATCTTTAAAAATAAAGCTACAATTTTGCACATGGCACAACAGTTTAATAGTATAGCTTGCAAGCACTCTGCATTGTCTTAAAGGTTTAACAAAATGTCAAAACAGAGTGCACAAAACACTTCAAAACCATACACCACGTTCCCCAAACCCCCTCACATCCCCATATTCCAATTATTCACAAAATATTCCAAATATAGACATAATGTATTTGGCAGAAAATGGAGAGTGCCAGGAGAGTACATGAACACTTGCATAGCCAGAAAATAGAGAGAGAGACAGTAGAAGGCAGGCTTTATCTTGCAATAGAATTAGAGTGTATTATCTGGTACAATAGCCACAAATATTGTACAGTGGCTGGACAGTATGTAAGCAACTTGGTTAAGTCGCAATCTAAAATGAAGAGATTCTGTAGGTTTTCTCTTCAAATAGAAATTAGAGTGTTTTATTTGACAGACAATATATAGTACAGTGGCGGGACAGTATGTAAACACCTTAGGCTGCGTAATAAGAGGGAAAGTGCATTACCTGGGCGAGAATAGCCATAAATAGTGTACAGTAACTGGGCAGTATGTAAGTAGCTTGGTTAGGGGGCAATATAAGAGGGAGAAAAGAGCAAGGTTTTATCTTGAAATATAATTTAGAGAGTGTATGTAGCAAAAATGTTGCACTTTTCCTGAATGATAAGCTATTAATGGGGTGAAAAGAACCCCAGCTCCCCAGAGCCTGCCCTCTTACCATAATTGCAGAGGTATTCATTAATGGCATGCAGTAGCTAGTGCAGCCACTCCAGCATGGCCAACGAGTTGTGGGGGTTTCACAAATGAGGTGGTTGTTAGGCACCTGATGTTGGCACTGCATTTCTACCAGGCAAACCGTAGGGGCAAGGGGGCTGATTCCACAAGCTTGAATGGGAGCAACTACAAAACCAGAAGTTTTGCCAATCTGGTATTAGGACATTGGTCACTTGGATACATTTTTTTTCTTCTGCTCTAGCAGCTTCTGCAGAAATACCTATCTAGAAGTATGCTGATGGAGAGGGTGGGTGTAGGAGAATTCTGCAGGGATTCAAGCTTTAGCATGGTCCGATGACCCCTTATCAGACATCCATTCTAGTCATTGGAGGATGCAGAGTTGCGGCAGATACAGCAGGAGAATGTTGTGAAGGGGGAGATGCAGAAAGTAAGTGAACAAGGAGGAGCGTGGGCTTTGTCTCATATAGGTGCTGCCCCTGCCGTGCTCATGTGTTTTCTCATGTATGTGATACCTAAATGGCTGGTATGGCTGATGTACTGCAAGCAGAGGCTTCCGTGTTGCCGTCAAAGATGCAGTAAAGGATCTAGTTCCCACTATTCAGTAAAACAAATATAAATAGACATGTTAACATTGGAATATTAGCCTAGAGATCCATCTGCTGGGTGGGAGAGAGAATACAAAATATTAATATTGAAAATGTCATATTTACCTGACTAAAGGCCCTTTCACACCACTGATGGTGCGCTGTGGTGCTATTTATTATGAAGGGCACCTGCGTTGCAGCACATAGTAACACTACCATATCTTATTCTGCGCTAGCAAAAATGCTGCAGATCCGTTTTGGTCTGTTGTGCACGTTAACTGCACCACAGCAGACCGCCCTGGTGTAAAGGGGCTTCAAAGAAATGTTTTTTTTATTTTTAGTCTTGACCATAGTAAAGAAAGCCATGTGAGCAATGTGGATTATAACCACAGTTCCTCTCCTGGAGATCTATTATTATAACTGCTGTATATTCCTGGGTGTATAGATAAATCAGCGTACCACCACCAAGACATGGTTTGATGAACTTGGCATAGAGGGGCTGAAGTGGCCTGCACAGAAATTTGACCCCTCAACCCCACTGAGCACTTGTGAGATGTATTGGAACACTGTTTGTTAGCCGGGTCCTCTTGTCCTGACCTCACAAACATAGTTTTGGCAGACATTCTCATCGACACACTCCAAAATCTTATGGAAAACCTTTCAAGAACCATGGAGGCTGTTATGGTGGCAAAGGTGGGCGCCAACCCTATATAAATGACCATGGTTTTGGATGGTATGTCCAACAAGCTCAGGTGTAATGGTCAGGAGTCCCTGGATAGGTGGCCATATAGTGTAATCTTATTTGTGATGACTACTTTCCATTTGTGGCAGAGCTTGCTTACAGCCTGTTGTGACGTACAGTATACGGTCGCTTTCTAATTTAATTAAGTTCATGCATAAAATTATGAACTAATTATGACTGATGTGGTTGTTTATCTGATATTACATAATTAATCACGCAGTTAATGCTTTATTTCATTTTAATCATTTTTAATTACGTCTTACAGTACTCAGGGGTGTTTACGTGGGGCCCGGCCAACCAAGGTGATATATTTTAAAGTGAACTCATGACATTTTTACATAATAATGTTAATCTCCACATTTATATCCACATTTATATTTAAGGTTTTTGTGAGTTATGATCTAGCATGCCAATAAAATGTGTATATATAAAAGTAAATCTTCTGATTTTGTTTTATTCTAATGAAGGATCAGTGTGTGGTTTCAGGTTGGCTTGAGGTGCATGAATTTATTTATTTATTTTAGATATATATATCAGTTGATGCAATCAGCTTGAAGTCAATAATTTCATCGGTCCATGCCAATGTTTAAAAAACCCTTATTTCTGTTTAAAATTTGCATTTCTATATATAAATGGTGGCAGCAATATTTGCTTGCTGCATCCAGGGCCGGATTTACTATCTCTGCTGCCCCAAGGTCAGGTTCCACAATGCGCCCCCTACCCACCAAAAAGCCCCCCGCCCCCCCATGGAGAATGGCAGACCTGCAGTCTGCATAAAAAAACAAGTGGCGGTATCCCCTCTGTACATTTAGCTCTGCTTGCCCAAAGTAGGGTTAAATGTAGAAGACAACTACCCGCCCGGCCCCCGAAACTGCATGTTCAGGCATCGGGAGATAGGAATTCCACACCCCTGTAGCCCCTCTACTCCCTGCTGCCCCGAGGCCGGGCCTTGGTTGGCCTTGTAGGAAATCCGGCTGCATCCCAATTTCTTTCCTCAATGGTATGCTTTTTAAGGGAACAAACAAACATGCAAACTGCATTCTAACTTGATTTTTAAAGATGCTCCATGGCTGTCGTTCTTATCCTTGCCTCACTACATAGTAGATCACTGACATTGTGGTGACATAGATTCTTGTTAGTGAGTGACACACTAGGTGCTTGTTCTCACCAGACACACTTGAAGTACTATATGTGTTAAAGGAGAACTATGACATGAGTGATTTCCACTCACGTCATAGTTCTAAGCCGACCTGTGACAATGAGACTGTCACAGGTCGGCTCAGTAGATCGGAAGGGGAGGGAAAACATACCGGTTTCCCTCACTTCTCGATCCTGTCACGGCTCTCTGCCGTGACAGGGGGAGGGGCTGGATTCCCCTCTCCCTGCTCCGATCTGCCAGCGCTGACTGGCGGAACGGACGGGGGAGGGGGCGGGTACAGCTGGCTCTGCCTCTAGATAGGCAGAGCCAGCTGTCACTCACGCAGCTGGGCGGATCCCGTCATCTAAGTCGGGATCCGCTCCAGGTGCGGCGTATACTGAGCTTAGGGTGACGGGAGGATGCTAGTTTGTGTCCTCCCGTTACCCCAAGGAGAACTATGGGGAAAAACACTGACCCCATCTCCTTTAATGCATTACATTGGCAATGTGTTTTTGAAGGTCTTCATTCAGCTTGAGATAAATAGCCCACTGTAAAAGATTTGTTAGGGTTCTTCTGCTCAATTTCAGATGTCTGAAACAATTAATCATTCAGCTCAACAAAAAAAGTAAATTTTCCTGCAACGGTCTGATCACTTTCAATCTGAAACATTGATTGGAAAAAGTGGAGAGTAATTAGTTCACAATTGATTGATTGGCTAATAAACAATCAGAATTTCCTGAGTAATCTGTTTGCTTTTATCTGCGATCTGATCATTCAGAATCAGTAGAAACAAATCAAATTGGTAGTAAAACCAGTCATATATTGATAATTTCATCAGGATATTTAAAAGATTGTTTTATTAGATAATTAGATCAATACATGTATGGCCAGCAATTCACACAGATTTGCACTGGGACTTTGACTTTTTCAGGGCTTCAAATCCCAGGGGCCAGGTAGCCAATGTTTCTAAAAAATGACATCCGGCACCTAACTTTCACTGCCACATCACCAGCTGTCCCATTAAAGTGAATGGTACTGTCGGTGAGTCAACAGCGGGTCAGAGGAGGAGCCGCTACGGGACAGAGATGACAGTTGCTCTCTAAAAATGATGATTTAAATCAAATCCACCCTGGATTGGACAGACTGAATTCTATATTAATTTGTTCACCCCTGGACTATTTATTTCCTATGCTGGCCCTGGCTGTGGAATGTCTTCATGTAGTAGAAGAGGTCCCCTTGTCAGAGGTATTGGCGAGGATGAGGCTTGTAGGCAGGACAGTGTCAGCACCAATTCAGAGATGATTTGAGGATCTACAGCCGAGTGATGCACAAATAAAACACATTTTTGTTAATAGTTAAGGTGCTCAAATGTGTTTTTAAGATTTAACTCCTGAGTTTAGTGTCACTTTAATGGTTCTTCCAGTACTGACTATTTGGTAAACCAGGAAAAGAGCTGAGGAAGGTACCTTGGGTGCCTTGTTGAAACATCTGAAGATGTTTCAACAAGACCTGTGGGCCTTCCTTTTGTAACTGTACAGGAATCAAAGCAAACCCGTTCTCACTTTAACTTAATAATTTGTAATTTTAATTTTATTACAGACATCCAGAGGTGCCTGCAGACTGTTTCAGATTGTTTTATAGCACCCAGGAATTTCCTAAACTCAGGCAAGCCATTAGCCAAATACTGTCTTCATCTAGGCATTTGGTGTAAGCATACATTTGCTCAGTACTGCATTTGCCAAAGACCGTCATAGAGAATAATGGCCTTCTCCTTACAGACGAGCTGACTATATTTCTATATGGCACTTGTCAGTGCATGCACAGTACTACAGTCTCTTCAATGTAAATATTGCCCCAGTCTGCACAGCCTAGGCAGTCAAAAGCTTCTACAGTACCTCCTGAAGTCTTTATTGCCATATATCATTTAATCAATGTGACTAGCAAATGCATGCCAGTCCTTGAAGTTTTTTCAGGAGTGAATAGCAGTATAAATGTGTCCCCAAATATAATTCCTATCAATCTTGCTTTAAATGATATTAGTTCATTATTTTTAGAAGTAAATAATCTTCTGCAGTCAGATAATACTGAAATAGGAAGGTTCACTGGTGAAAATATATCATACCATCCGCTCAGACATTCTCCATCCCCTGTTCAGCAATCATTTTGTTGCTTTCTATTAGGATGTGTTGTGGTTACTTGTAATTGCACTACAAATGAATGAAACCACAACACATTTTAAGAGTCACCACCAAAATGCTTATTGACTATGTTGACTATGTTGTGGAGGAGTGGTTGGGTTGGAGCAAAGTTGTACAGGTGCGTGTTGTGTTGGTAGGCGGCGTGGTGCAGAGCTGTGTGTAAAAGAAGACTGTTGGGAAAGACTGGGGTATAGCTGAGCATTGCTGGCAGTGTTAGTGAGTGGTATAGAAGGTGGGGCGGAACTTTTGGGATTGGATGATGGTGGGAGATAACGGTGTGTAGGAGAGCCATATTGGAGCCCAGTGTTGCAGGTGAAGTGCTGGTGTTGATGAGGTAGGTAGCAGGAAATGGAGGAAAACAGGCAAGAAGGAGTTGTTGCTTCTTCCCACAAGGCGAAAAGCTACAGGACCTCTTCATGTGATTGGTAATTGGTTGTGTCTACTTTCTTTACACCATAAAAGGAGTGGGCACTTTGGGAAATTCTTTTACAAAGCAGCATATATCTGTGAAATAATATCAAGCAAAGTCTAAAGATACCTCATCCAAAACCACCCTTCTGTCCAAGTTTCAGCTTATTTCCTTGCAAACATTTAATATGAAATTTTTCTATAATGCATCTTGCATCTTTTCTCATATATTCTTGTATGTGGTCCCTTGCCAGCGTCTCAGATATCTTTCGCATTAAGGAACTTCAACTTACTTCAGAAAGTAGTTTTTATCTTCAGAAAAGTAAACACAATAGCCCCATGCTTTTAGACTCAGTGTTGCAGGACGCTTTGTTAGGACCTCCTGCCGAACAGTGGCAGTAAGCCTGTAGCATGAACTAAGGTTTTGAATCATAACCAATTCAGAACCGTTTTTAAAGGAAAGCATTGGCATCAAGGAACTAGAGTCTTTTGCTTGAGTATTATGTGAGTACAGTGTAAAGTGGATCCCGACTTGGGCAACCTTATCCTTCAAAATAAGCAGACATCTTAGCCCATTAAGTAGGCATTTGTGGTTACTCTTATGTCTAAGCCCATTCCGCCGTACTGTGTGGCTGCAAGGAGGTGCTTCCTGTTCCCAGACCCAACCACTGATGACTCCATCAATGTATTTCTAAATTAGAAGCAGTAGAAGGTGGAAGATAGCTCTCTAAAAACTTCTGATAGCCTTTTGTAAGGCTAGAAGCCTGGAGAAAGCACTGGCTTCCAGGAACTACATTGGCCTCAAGGAACTACACTATATTTTTTGCTTGAGTAGTATGTGACTGCAGTTTATAGTAGATCCAGACTTGCTCTACCTTATCTTTCAAAATATGCCATCTCAGTCCACAGAGTAGGCATTTTGTAGCTGCTCTTTTGTCTAAGCCCATTCCCCAGCACTGTGTGCCTGCAAGGACGCCACCATATTAGTAAGGGTGCAAGCTATCACTGGACAGCGCTTCCTGTTCCAACCACTCATGGCTCCATCAAAGTAATCCTAAATCAGAAGTAGGAGGAGGTGGGAGATACACCTCTAAAAACCCCTGATAGGCTTCTGTGAGGCTAGAAGAATGGAGGGTGCTTACTGCTTAGGCACCATCATATGCAGAGTTGCTCTAATTTAATCCGGAATTATATGCAAAAGGAACTTTTTTAAATAATTGTTTCCCAGCAATACATTGCATGGCTTAATCCTTTTTTTTTAATTTTGAGTTTAAGTCTCAGCGTTAAAAATGTATTTAAATAACATTTTCCTTTATGTTGTGGGCTTTTCTTCTGTTTGTGTTTCTCCTGCAAAGTTTTCTTATTGTACTAAAAGGCCGCCTGCTGCCCCAACATCCCAGACTGTTTTTTATCACTGTCCATCAGCATTTGCTTTAGCCGAGAGGGAGACAGGCGCTCAGGAAGTGTACCACCTACACACTCACCCACTCTCCCAGATGCCAGTTATCAGTGTGTATTGCAGAGTGATCATTACTTCTGTTCAGTACATCTTGTGCCCTGCGCCATTATGAAGATGTATAACTGAGAAAGCAAGATGGTATATAGTGCAGTTAATAATAAGTCTAAATAATGCTGTTTTCAAGTCACAGCATTTGACTTTACTGTTATTAATCATCTCAGGGCCAAATCAATTTCCTCACTGTTCATACACATGTTAAAATCTGAATTTGTGGATAGAAAATTATTTTCAACCCCCAAACAATTATATATTAATAAGTAGAGGCCCTGTAGAATACAATTATGCTAGCTGCATTTGTTATATCACACAATATTTGCGCAACTATTTATCAAAACTATATTTTTAGGAGAAAATACACTAAAATGAATTTAATACACACAAACACAATATATTACTCATTTTTTTTGGAAAAATATAAAACATGGGGTCACGTCAAATAAATAGATACCAAACATGTCAAGGCTTAAAATTGCACTTGTGAAAAACTATGGTACTCAAATGTGTCCATAGACAAAAGATGTTAAAAGCCTTTACTGCTCATCAGTATAGAGATAACAGAAAATGATGGCCCTAGAATCCTTGGTCCCACTCAGACGTTCGTGGTAATACCCAACGTGTGGCGCAGTCGCTGTTTACGTACATGTGCATGCCCTGCGTGCACGTTTGCATTTGCATGCAGGTGGCTGGGGGTGCAGGGTTGCTTTTAATTTTTTTAAATTATTATATTACTCTTTAACCCTTTTTGAAAAACTTTTTATGCACTTAACTTTATTGTTATCACAAGGCGGCTAACAACCCTTAATGTGATAGCATTGGCAGTTGACGGGTTCTGTTTATGGAGACATTAGGGGTCTTTTGGACCCTTAATGCCTCCCCTGCCCTCCAAGGTAGACGATCAAGCACAGGCTTGTACTTGATTGTCTGTTTACCTGACATTCCACCGGGGGTTCTGACGGTTCTGAAGCAGGAAGCACTGAGAGCACAGGCTCTTACAGGCCAGTACAAGTGATCGGGTTGCTCTATGGCTACCCAGATGACTTGTACTTTGAAGTACTCTGCCTTCTTAAAGACGATACAGCAGCATAATCTTGGTCTAACTACTTCAGGACCACAATGTATATATACATGTCGTCCTCAAGTGGACTGCTTCAGTGGTCTGCTGCAATGGCTTACTTTAAAACAGAATTCCACCTTTCATGTCCAGAATAGCTGCGACTTTAAACTGGAAGTGAAATTTAATAAAAAAAAATCTAAAGCCTAGTTGTATACTTGATTTAAACACGCTGTCTGGCAGCAGCTGTCAGAGTACCTGAATGGAGCTAGCTGGCCGAGAACTTTCCAACCGGCTCCTTTGATGATCAAGGCATTCCGGGTGGAAGGGTGCCGATAACGTCACCCACAATACGAATTTCGCCGGTTAAATTAAAACGAAAATCAATGGAAATTTTTAACTCAAGTGTCTGATGGTATTATCGACGTTCCGACAAGATTTTTCGTACAACTGTTTGTTTGAAAATCTACCAGTATTTATCCAACGTTAATGGTCCAGATTGTTGGGGTCATCGCCATTGTAGTCCATTGATCCTCGTCCTCCAGCTCCATAGCCAAAAATCTGTATCCTAGTACAAACCAGGGGCTGGAGGAACAGTCTGCAGGAGTTTGCGATCCACTGTGTATGCAGAAGCCTGTGTATTGCACCCGCGATTCACTGTATATGCAGGAGCCTGTGTATTGCACCCGCGTTTCACTGTATATGCAGAAACCTGTATACTGCACCCGCGATTCACTGTGTATGCAGGAGCCTGTCTATTGCATCCCACTATAATATAATGCCAGTGTATTGCACCTGTGATCCACTGTGTATGCAGGAACCTGTGTATTGCATCCACAATCCACTGTGTATGCAGGAGCCTGTGTATTGCACCCACAATCCACTGTGTATGCAGGAGCCTGTGCATTGCACCCACATTCCTGTGTATGCAGGAGCCTGTGTATTGCACCCACAATCCTGTGTATGCAGGAGCCTGTGTATTGCACCCACAATCCACTGTATAAGCAGGAGCCTGTGTATTGCACCCACAATCCTGTGTATGCAGGAGCCTGTCTATTGCATCCCACTATAATGCTTTAAAGGCTCCAATGCAAAGAATTCATAAATGCAATTATTTTCTTTTTTGCAATATGGGTGAATTTATTCATTTTTGGCACAAAGTGGAACATGCCTTTAGCCACTAGTGCTGTATAGTATCATCAGGAACATAGCTGTTTTACTGTAACACGAGGGGGCGCCAGAGGCAGGAGAGTGCAGGAGAGTCAGCCACTTGTTTATTCCCAGAGTAAAGCATTGAAAACACTAGAGAAAGCCTAGGTGTAAGGAACTCTTAACACTTAAACAAGAGAGGACAGCTTCTATTGTCTTTGATTACCAGACTGAAAAACCTGTAGGCTGTGTGCTAGATCCTGTCCGCGCTATATAAGCAAATACATATTGGTGTTTTGTTCTTCACCCTCCCCATGCCGGAATTAGTTATTGAAAAGAAGTACAAATAGCAGACATTTTTATTGTCAGGGACATCAGAGTTTACAAAGGTGTAGAATCCACATTTATAATGGAACAAGCTCCCTTTCAGCATGTGTTCACTCAATGTAGAATTTCTAACCGTGTTTGTCTACTATGGTCCTTTTGCATACCTCAAAACCAGATTTGTGGAAAGGTCACATAGGCCACAGTCTAGGGTGGAACAAAAATCTGCGGGAGACAAAATGTCTGGAGTGGAAGGTGGCACGCTGGTCCTTTTTTAGGCAAGCTTCCGGCTCTTTTCTTTTTTTAATAAAGCAGTTCTGGCTGAAATACTCGCTTTCAATCTAAAGGCGTACTCTGCAGTATCTCTCCTTTGCCACAAGATGTCATCAGTTTTCAAAGTTGAATGACACCTTAACCCAGAAGGCTGGGTAAAGTCTAGTGCAGGGCGTCATGGCCCCACCCTCTGAGCACAGCGCCATGTATTGATGCAGAGAGCGGTGCAGATGTAATTATGTTAGTTGCTCTCTGCATCATCCAGGACCACCCACTGTCAAAGACTAAAGAGGAAGAGGACCCAGCACATCATGCGACCAGTCATCAGAAAAAGGTTAAAACTGGGTAAAGACTGTGAGTACAGGGTGTCATGGCCCCGCCCTCTGAGCACAGCACCATATATTGATGCAGAGAACGGTGCTGATGTCATCATGTTAGCTGCTCTCTGCATCATCCAGGACCACCTAATGTCAAATATTAAAGAGGAAGGGGACCCAGCACAGCAAAAAATAACATACTACTGGCAGGAGCCTTAAGGGGCGACCCAGTCCTTAAGGGGCAGCGTAAAGCCTGGAGTTGGACTTTAAAGATGATACCCGAATAGTGATTTTCTTTTCACTAGGATTTGATTTCTGAGATTTTGCTAATGCTATGGGTTGGAATACTAACCCTACTAGCTCTTTCCTTTGGTTCAGTTATACATATATAACATCCTGGCTGAGCTGTCTGGCAGTGGTGTGTAGCGCTCACCCCCTCTCTGTGCCCTCAAGATCTGCAACTGCCAAGGAGCACTCCAGGTTAGTGGTAGTATCATCTCAGAACAAGGCACCCAACACCTGCCACGTGTATGGGCCCAGCAAAGTATCAGTGTATCCAAGGCCTCCAGGCCCCTCAGCACCTGCCATGTGCTGAGGCCCAGGCCAGTTTTCCTGCATCACACAGCCCTCCTAGGGAGAGGACCCTAGGGGGAAGAAGACCTCTGCACAGTGTCACCAGACCTTTTATTACCTGCCCTCAACCATGCCTCTGAGTCATCCTACTCAGGGATTGGCTAGGGTCAGGTGCATAGTCATAACCTGAGGATGGATCCTCCCTCACTGTATGCCAAGGCTCCCTTTTCCTCAGCAACAGGAGGAGCAATCAATCCAGCAGATTTAGGGACACCTATAGAATGCAGAGCTCTGTATAATCAGTATCTAGACTGGTTAGAGTCCAGGTATCTCTAAATTGAATAGCGACATTTTAGAGGGCGCTACAGGTGTATAAATCACAAAGTTGACTGGACACAATTACAAATCCTTTGGCAGATAACATTGTTATACCAGACCTAAAATTTAAATATGACCGTCGGTCCACAGCTTCTCCTTGCTGCCACAATTTAAAATATTGAGGATGTACCCAGCAGGTACATTCCGTTTAAGGTCTATCTACGGGGGAAAAATAAACTTCCCCTTCGTACTCAGGGCTGGATTTCCCACAAGGCCAACCGAGGCCCGGCCTCGGGGGCAGCAGGGGTGTGGAATACCTATCTCACAAGGCCCAGAACATGCGGTTCTGGGTGCCCGGGCGGGTAGTTCTTTTCTACATTAAGCCCTGCTTTGGGCAAGCAGGGCTAAATGTACAGCGGGGAAGCCGACGCTTGTTTTGTACAAGTGATCTCGGCAATGTTGCCGAGATCACTTGTATGCATCCTGCATACAGGGGGGGTGCATTGAGGAACCTGGCATTGGGGCAGCAGAGAGAGTAGATCCAGCCCTGTTTGCACTATAAGGGTTAACCGCTCGTTAATGTCTAGGGGACCTGTGTGACTTACCTGATACCCGCTCCTGCCTGCTATAAGACCGGCGGCCCGCAGGCTCTTCACCCATCTACTCCGCCAGTCAGAGGCCCACTGATGTAATCACGTGCATTGCAGGGCCCATAGCACTACATTATACGTGAGGACGACAAAGGACTGTCCACAAGCCAGAGCGAACAGGAGACGAGGAGAGTGCTGAATGCGGGGGGAGTTGGGATCAGGTAACCCCTAGACATAAATGAGCATTTATCCCTTGCAGTGCAGGGGTAACCCCAGTGCAAGGGGAGGGTTTAGAAATGTAAGAATTCTTTGCGTGTATAGCCAGCTTTACCAGAATTGCAGCCTCCGATTGAGGCAGAGGCAGCCCTATCAGTGCCTTTGCCTAACACAGAGCAATGCAAAGACACTTGCCGGACAGTCTCCAGGGGAACCCGTTCCATGAGATAGTCATTTGTGGCATTGAGCGCCTCTTTTTTTTAATGGAAGCACAAGGAAGCAGTGGAAGCCATTTTTTAAAACTTTAGATCCCTTTTAGAGCTTAGTCACACTAACAATATCATAAATGAGTAATTGTTAAGCTATTAATCTCCTATTCGCATTCACACCTAAGGAGAAGATTTGGAGATTTCCATTGAGATTTTCTGATACAATCATTTAAGGGTAATTTTAGACCATGTTTAATTTTACACCCATATGAAACATGGCCACAATTCGCAACACCCAACCACCACCCAAACCGCCCCCTTACTGTATCGTGGGGTTCTGCTCCCTGCAGCATCTTGTCTATATTTGAATGTGGCGCAGCTGTGTGTTGCTCCAGCCACACAGCCACATCATTCATTCATAGATCCACTCACAGGATCTGTAAATGAAAACACTGCATGTCTCATTTGCCACTATACATAGTTACATAGTATTTGAGGTTGAATAAAGACATTAGTCCATCAAGTCCAACCTATTAGGATCTCGTTCTAGGAGTAACTGTACCCCTGTATATTACGGTCCCTTAAAAAATCATCCAAAAGTTTCTTGAACAATTCCACGTTTTATGCTGAAATCACCGCCTGTGGCAGTGAGTTCCAGACCCTAACTGATCTTACTGTGAAGAACCAATGTTCTTCACAATGTTGCTATCACCATTGAACATTTTGTACATGGAGATCATATCCCCCCTTAATCTCCTCACCTACAAACTATGGCAAAGGAACTTATGGATCTCAATGGACTACAAGTTCCATAATGTCACCACACTTATAGTCCATTGATAACGTCCTTCAGCCCCCTAACAGAAAGACTGTACCTGTGCATGAACCTGGCTCTGCAAGATGAGCCTTTAGGAGCCTGGCCATTGCACCCGCAAGCCACTGATCACAGTTGCAATGCTTTGTAGGTTCCATTTAAAAAATAAAAATAATGCACATTTTTTTTAATGAATGTGTGTGTGGTTAATACTAAATTTTGTGCAAAAGGTGGAATTAGCCTTTAAATGGTGGCATTGTGCAATCATGAGAAGTCAGTTGCAGTGCTGCGTATTTCTTTTGCAGCAGCCAACATTAAAATCAACTTGATATTTTAGTTATGCAATTGAGTTACTTGTATAAAACTAGAGACGAGATAGAGAAAAGAAAAGTGGAGTTGTTACCATAGAAACTAATCAGTGTTCTTTTCTTCTTTCTCACTGCCAAGGTCTGGATTGTTGAAAGTAATAGACTCTGCAGTTTTTAGTGATGTGAAACACTCACAATGCACAAGTTAGCCAGAAACACAGGTCATCTGTGTTTATGCGGTGACATGATTAGGCTCAGGATATATTTACTGGCAAGAAAGCGGTACTTTTTTAAATCAAACCTATACTATTTGGTAATGTAGACGTGCACCATATTAGTTTCAAGAATAAGTGAACCGTCACAGGATGTACACTAATTCTTTTTGCTCCCACGACCTCACAGAGCTCCCCCCCCCACACTCTGCAGATGCATACTTACCGAGATCCAGCATCTGGGGCCTCCCGTGTTTGTTGACATCCCATGATGAATTCCTCTCTCTGCTGACTGCAGCTGTGCAGTAGAGCTCTATAGACTTTTCTGGGGCTTTTATACTGTCGTCATCTCCAGGCTGGACGTCTACTGCGTCTGTAGAATAGAGCCTCATAGACCTATTTGTGGTTGTCAACCTCTGTCTCCAGGCTGGATTTCTGCTGCACCTCTGCCTGCACCTACAGAGTGGAGCCCCATAGAAAGTCTACCTCTGACTCCCGGCCGGACTTCTATGGGGCTTGCAGAGTAGGGCCTCATAGACCTCTATCAGGCTGCTCTACCCTTATCTCCCAGCCAGACTTCTATGGGGCTCATCTACCTTCATCTCCAGACTGGACTTCTACTGCGCCTGCAGAGTAGATCCCTTTAGACTTCTATGGGGCTCATCTACTGCCATCTCCCAGCTGGAATTATACCCAGGCTGGATTTCTACTGTGCCTGCAGGGTAGAGCCCCATAGACTTCCATGGCGCTTGTCTATTTCCATCTCCCAGCTGGACTTCCACTGCGCCTGTACCTGCAGATTAAAGCCCCATAGACTTTAATGGGGCTGTCTACCTCCATCTCCAGGCCAGACGTTTACTGCGACTGCAGAGTAGAGCCCCATATACTTCTACAGAGCTTGTCTTCCTATATAATCCATATTCAGGCCGGATTTCTACTGACAATGCATCAGTAGAATAGAGCCCCAGCGACTTCATGGGGCTCATCTACCTCCGTCTCCCAGTTGGGAAATGCTGGATGGCAAGCCCCATAGTCTGCAACTGTGCCTGTAGAGTAGAGCTACATAGACGTCTATAGGGCATGTCTACCTCCATCAGTACAGGATGTAAACAAAAACGGGAGGCCCTGGGGGGCCCGATCTCGGTAAATAAGCATCCGCAGAGGGGGACCTCTGTTAGGTCAAAGGAGGGGGGCAAAAATAACGAGCACTCTTTCTCTGACTGTGCACATATTCTTTCAGCAAAGTGTTATTTTCAAAGACAGGTCCACGTAAAAACGATGGCATAGTGCAGTATTGTTCTTCATTTTATAGTCCCAGTTTACCTCTAATGAAGCCCCCGCAGCTGTCCCCAGTTATTGTGGCCAAGTTACTTATTTAATACATCACATTGTGTGGAACTTTCTAGAAGCCTGAGCTCTGCATTGAATGCGTAAATCCGCCTGTATTAGGGGAGAGGGTTGGAGCTGAGGTGTTATGTAGTTGTTGTTGGGGAGGGTGTGAGGATAGCAGCTGCTGCAGGTTGAGTCCTGCTTTTGCTGATGTTCTCTTACGACACGGCATGTTTACCTGGAGTTTGAACCTCTCCTTGCGCGGGTGTTGGCCTGTCTGTGAATAGTCATTATAGTGGCGGGAAAAGGGAGGGATAGGCAAGCTGGCTTTGTGCATGGAGTAGATCAAGGTGCGTGGGTGTAATCCGAGTTAACCCCAAACCAGCCGAAAAACACTGAGCTCCAAATATCTGCGTGCGGTTCCAGGATCACGTCGCCTCAGGCAGAGCAAGAGTTAAGCTTATCTGCGTTACCTCTCATAGAAGGGACCGATGTGCCTGTCACAGCTTGTGCGGTGTATAAGGAAAGCACAACATCGAGTGTGTACACAATACCCATCTCCAAATTCCACACAAGCACAAGTGCAAAGAAAATGGAGCGTGACAACCAGACACATTGCATTTTCCCAGCTCAGGTCAGCGAATGAAAGCTGAAATCGAATTGGAAGCTATAGGCAAATATGCCTATATGCTGCTTTTGACACCGTTGACCACCTGCTCCTCCTCAAAAAACTCCAGTCACTTGGGCTACAAGACTCTGCTCTCTCGTGGTTCTCCTCCTACCTATCTAAGCACTCCTTTAGTGTCACCTACAATTTTAACTCCTCCCCTCATCTTCCTCTTCCTGTAGGGGTCCCCCAAGGCTCTGTCCTTGGACCCCTTCTCTTCTCTATCTACACCACCTCCCTTGGTCAGTTAATAACCTCACATGGCTTCCAATACCATCTCTATGCTGATAGATCTTTACGCACATCCCAGTGTTTACATCTGTGCAGTGACGGAGGCACGGCTCTAAACGCAGACAGACTACGTTCAGAGGTGTGCATCTGACCCTGTACGGATGTAAACATTGTGACGTGCATAAAGATCCATGCAGCTACAGCTTATCATTGACTTTTAACAGTCTATGGATTTAAAACTTGTAATGGCTTTGTTTTTTTTTTTTGGGGGTGGGGGGCACTGCCAAGGGGGACATGTACCAATGCAAAAAAAAAATACGACTTAATGCAAAGCATGAGTTTTAAATGGACTTAAAGGGCAACATTTTTTCTAGCGCAACCACAATGCAAGGCAAGGCGATTTGCCTTGTTCCAGATGGGGGTTGTGGTGGTGTGCACTAAAACAAAAGCACAGCTTGCAGTACTTTTGTTTAGTGTGACATGGTATAACTGCATCGCACTGTGCTGCGCCCACAAAACTTAATAAAATGTCACATGTGACATTTCAATCTGGAGCCAACGATAAAAAGTAAGCAGTGTGATGCATCGCGATCAAGCGCATCAACACTGTGGCGGGGACACGCACACCAGTAGCTGTGCCGTGTAGTGCGGTTGCCGGTGTGAATGGGCCCTTAAAGTGACATTAAAGTCAAAGTTTTTTTCCCCCCTTCAGAATCCTGCTGTAGGGACTTACCTTAAATGATGTCTGTTAATCCGATCTTCTTCTTCTTTACTGTCCTTTTCAGTTGTCCCTCCAGCGCTGCGGCGGGTCTTCGATCCAGCGCCACAGTCCATGAACCCCTCGCACTCAAAACCGCTGTTCCATATAAAAGATGGGTGCTGCGGCAGTTGACGGATGGCAACCGTCTATTATCACAGAATAACAGACACCGGCACTCCAAGTAATGAATCAATGGCGTCTGTTTATTGACGCATGAGACATAGCACAATGCATCAAAAAGCATCCAGCGCTGACTCCTCTGTCCTCCTCTTCTCTCATGTCCCACGCTGTCTGTGCGGGTGCACGCAGCTCCATAGACTTACCTTGTGTCTCCTGGCCGAACATCTGAACTGCGCATGCACCGGGCACAAGATCCTTTGGGTTCATTCAACCCCAAAAAAAATGCACGTGACCATGCGCAAATGCAACACACGTTCCTGCAATGCAAAGGCGTGGATGGGGACTTACAGTCCCCGCTCAAATACACATGTGGGTCGCTCACACACCATCTCCTCCATTTATAAAATTTCCTTTCACAGAATGTGAATGGATCTAAAGAGGGAACGGGAGGATGACTGTAATGGCATACTATTCCCAGAAGGTATCTGCAAAGAGGCTGCAAGAGATCAGCATCTCTAAGAACAAAGGGTGAAAATAAAGGTGAAAACAAAGTATTTCCTTTATGGCAACCAATCAGCTTCTATCCTTCATTTTCAAAGCTTAACTGAACAAGCTGAAGAGAGAAGCTCATTAGTTGCCATGTGTTCTACTTTTGTTTGTTTTTTTCTTCACGCATTGTTTTGTTCATTTATTATGCCAGGTAAGGGAGAAAATCCAAAAACAACAAAGCGCCACCTCCTTGTGTAAAATCTTTTTTTTAATTGAGTAATATAAACGGTTATAAATACTCACAATTATAAAATTTCAGCCGTGCTTGTCAATAAGAGACCACAAGATCAGTGTCTTAGGAATGTTCCGCCCCGACTGCATATAAAAAGCTGCCTCCGGTCACATCACCATACCATCGTGCCACCGGCTGCTTTTAGGCTGGATTTACGCGTTTCTGGGCCATACCCCCTTCCTCAGAATCATAGCTTGCCTTGTCAAAGAGAGGGGGTTTAAAAATAAAAATGAGCCAATCCGAGGGCAGATCTCTGTATGACTTGCCTCAAATTAATTGGTGAGCTGCACAAACGCCAGCCAATGAGGAAATCACTTTGCAGCATAAAGCTGCAAGGGAGAAAACCCCACAATAGATATTGCCATGGTGGAAATGTACACAAAATTAATAATGAATGCACTTCTCTGCGTTTGTAAACAAAGATACTTTTTCTGAAATGCGCTAAGCTGCAATCCATGGACGTGAGCCAACCACATAGGAATAAATAGAATGTTGTGTAGTAAAATGCACACACACACACGTGTGAACGCACAGGGTCAAAATTCCTTGCAACGCTCCGCTTTTGAAAGGGACGCGGTACGCTTACATAGGTGTTATAGGATGCAACATGCTCGCTCTTTAATTTGAAATGTTTTCATGACTACACAGGATGGAGGAACCCTAAATTACTGAGCACAATAAAGAGTAGGAAATGAGAAGGGTGTGCTACAACAAGGTGAATCATGCCTGTACCTGAAGTGGACTTAGGACAGGGGGAGGGGAGACAACACAGGTTAAAGGAGGCAGCTAGAAGCAGAGGAAATGTGAAGAACGGTACGAGGTGATGGAAGGAAAGGTGATATGAACAAGAGGATGATTGCAGACAGAGCCGTAGTGCAATGGAAAGGTGATAGGGCAAACTGACTAAATAGGTGAACGGAAAAAAAAGGAAACTGCCTTTAACCCCTTCATGACTGAGGCCCTTTTTTCAATTTTTGCACCCATGTTATATTCCACATTTTAGGCCTGAAAATGACGTAAAACCCCCCAACATTATATATTTTCTGAATGCCAAGACCCTATAGAATAAAATGGTGGTAGTTGAACATTTTTATGTTGCGCAATATTAGCGCAACTCCTTATTAAACCCCAAAATTTAGTGACAAATTTAATTAAATGCCCCAAAACACAACAAATTACCCATTTTTTTAATGAAATATAAAAGATGAGGTTACAACGAGTAAAACGATACCCAACATGCCCAGTTTACAGATTGCGTGCGACCGTGAAACGGCGAAAAACTGCAGTACCCCAAAAAGTCAATAAAAGACACTTTAAAAGCCCCCACAGGTCATCAATTTAGAGATACCCCAAAATACTGGCCCTAGAATTATTGCTCTCACTCCGGCGTGCGCGGCGATACCCAACATGTGTAGCGCGTTCGTCGTTTTCATGCGTAGGCGCACCCGACGCGTGTTTACGTGGCGACGCGCGTGCTCGCGGGGGCGGGGTACTTTTAAATTTTTTTTTATTATTATTAGATTTATTTTATTTCATTTTAATTTTAAAAACTTTTTTTTTTTTTTTTTTTTACTTTACTTTGACTGCTATCACATGGGGGGGCTTGCAAGCCCCCCCATGTAATAGCAGATGGTGGTGACAGGTCCTCTTTAAGGTGATGCTGGGGGTCCAAAAGACCCTCAGTGTCACCTTTACACTGGAAATAAGCTATTGAAGTGCAGATCGCACTTCAATAGCTTAGACCTGGGCTGCAGGAGCCCAGAACTGACAGCCCAGGGACCGGAAGTGATGCAATCTGCATCGCTCCCGGTCCCATAGAACGGGGAGGGGATCGATGAACGGAAGTTCGTCGACCTCCTCCCCAGCTCCCCGCGTACACAAAGATCGCCGGTCCCGGGCCCGTAGGAGGGGCAACGGAGCCCGGGAAGCACGGCGGGGGTGTCCGGCGGGGGGGTGGCCCCTTCTTCGGGGCGCAAAAGCGATCTGGTGACAGGTAAGTCGCCAGGATCGCTCCTGTTGTAAAGCCGACAGTCGGCTCTACAAGTTTAAACAGAGTCCCGGCGGCAAAAGTCGCCGGGAGTCTGTTTAAACAGCAACGATGCTGGCGACTTACACTGTACGTCGTCAGTCACGAAGTGGTTAAATATCATTAGCCCTTATCATCCCTGCACAGTGCTATTTGGAGACTAGCACTGACCATACAGTTATCTTCTCATTCAAAACACTTTGATGGTGTGGATGGAGGAATATTCCCTGCTGGCTGTTATATTCAGACATCTGGTGCCCGCAGCTGTCGAATACAGGAACAAAAAATGCAGCTGATTGGCTGCAGTCACTAATTTTTAAGCCCGGCTCCGTTTACAAAAGCGATTTAAAAAGTCAAATTTTAATGAACGGAGTGGTGCCGACATGGCCATACAAAGAAATCCTGCTGAGTCGGCCAACAATTGAGCAATGCATGCCTAGCGTTAGGCCTCATTCACACCGGTGATGACATACTGTACATGCATATATATGACATTTCTAAATGCACATAAATGCATGTAATGCTTTTAAATGGTATAAGGGCCCACTTACACTATAGAGGTGACCTGCATTTTTCTGCACAGTAAAAACGCAGGTCACCGCTAGGTCAAATAGAAAACAATTGCTTTCTATGTGCCTTGTTCACACTACAATGTGGGTGTCATGGGCTGTGCGCTGCATTTTTCTGTAGTGCACTGGACCGCACTGCAGTTCACTTTGCGACATCTCACCGCACTGCAGGGACCTGTAGGGAGTGTACACTTCATATACAACCGATAAAGAAATTGGTTAAATAAAAAGGTAAACAGTGACAGCTCTGGCAGTGTGTGATACAGCGCATACTGCCGGAGCTGTCACAACGCACTAGCAGCATCGCTAGAATTAGAGTTTTAGGCCTCATTCACACACAACGCAAGAGCAAAATTGTATATTGTGTATATACGCGTATAATACGAGTGCATGCGCGTATATGCGTGCACTATTTGCAATCCCACAATGCATCATTCGTAATAGAAATTTTATTGAACTGGACGCGCGTACATGCATGTAAATACGCTGAAATACGCTGCCCGGACGCATCTCGGTTCCATTCTGCATTTTTATGCTACGCAAATATACGGCTCCATACTCAGCTATGTGTATGGAGCCATTTACTTGCATATGTTGCATATGGTACTATATGAAAGTAAGCACGTATATGCGCAGCAGTGTGAATTAGGCCTTAGCAGACGGGAGGGTGTGAACGGACCCTAGTTCACCCTGTGCGTTTAAGTGCGTTCAGTTTAGCTGTACTTAGAGTAAATACAATTATGTGGATGCAAGGGAAGATTTGATACCCTGGCGCGTCTAAATGCGTCTAAAAGCATGTAAACACAAGTCAACATTACATTCGTGCTAGCCTGCATTTGGTTTATTTAGGGCTCCGGTGACCACTGGCCATGCACCGGCTGGTGCTCCCCGTGCAGGGCAGGGTGAGCTGGAGGCTGAGCCCCGCAAGATCTCTACCTGCACGGACTACGAGCTGGAGAACTACAGCATGTACCGCATCCAGTGACAGATGCCGGTCTGCTACCAGTGCCTGGAAGAGGGCAAGCACGGCATTCACAAAGTCAAGGCGCTGTGGAAGCTGCACAAGGTGGGTGAGTGGGGTGCATTGGGTTGGGGGGTGATCAGGTGCCAGTTTAAAGACCAGTGCCACCCTACTGCAGAAAGGGTACCACTAGGAATACTCGGATACTTGGTTTCAGAGTCATTGTTTCTTGCATCGGGGCCATGAGGTTCCCAGTTACACCTCCGCAGCGGCACCATTCTGTTTACTATGTTGATCAACATCGCATAGTGTTGCTCCACCCCTGCCATACTCTGCATAGCGTGACTGTGTGACGTTTCACATCTCTTTCTGATAGGTGGAGAGTTAAATGACATGGCAGGGTGCGTAGGGGGCGAGGCATGGTGGGTAAGGGCAGGGGGGCCCAAGAAAATGTTTGCCCAGGGTGCAATCAGTATTAGAGATGGCCCTGATGGGCACAGAGCCCTTGGCAGGCACAGAGTGTACCGTAAAAAATGGCCAGACCTCTGCGTCCGGGAGCCACAGGTGTTGCGTACAGCCTGTCAGTACAAATCATTCACAGGCTGCAGCGGTGGTTGGTAAGCGCTGCTAAGAGCATGTGCTTCTGTGTAGGTATGGATGTACACCCCTAGATGCAGACAGTCTGCGTCCAGAGACAATCATCAGTACCTGTACTCAAGTCTACGCTCAGAGCAGCATTTACCAGCGTACAGACGCAGCCTGACATTGATTTGTAGTGGCGGCCTGTACACAACACCTGTGGCATCCCGGCGCAGAGATCCAGACGTTTTTTACGGTACCTCTGCGCCCGCATGAATGAGCCCTTTAACGCAGAAGACATTATCTAGGAAGTATAAGCAAACTTTACGCTTCCCAGATCCTGCATTTAAATGTACTTGCGTTTAAGCGGGTTCCCATGCGTTCAGACTCCCTCAGAGTATCTCAACTGCCCATGGAGGTACTAAATTCTATTTTCTCCTAACGCAGCTAAACTGAATGCATCTAAATGCAGGTGAATGATCGCATTTACGATTACACACATTTATAGTTTTCCTATAAACACATAGAAATGCGTATATGTCATTGCTGGTGTGAATGAGGCCAACAGAGAAGAGGGGACAATAACTGGGAAAAGGAGGGACATTCCTGCTCAGGGATAATCGGCAGAATGAATGAGGGGGCACAAGAAGGGGTGTAAAGTAGAGTGACTGAATGGCAAGAAGTCTGCAGGAGAAATAGGGGACACAGACAGGGGGGGCTACTAATAGAATCCGGAGGAAATGGGCTGTAAAGAAGGGGAATCAATCAGAAGTCAGGACTGAGGATACATAGAAAAATGTAACATCACATGCTGGAGTACAGCAGATATTTAGGGCAATGAGGTGGTGAGCAATCAGGAGAATGGAAAGCTGGTAGGGCACTCGGCCAGCCAGACCTGTGGATGGGGTGCAGAGTGACACGTTGAGGAAGCATAGGACCAAAGATAAATAACAATGGACCCTAGGGTTCTCCTGTTGGTATTGTTTCCAAGAACCACCCGCACTCCTTCTGTTCTGCAACCTTCCAATGGTGATGGTGCTCTGGTGCTGTTGGTATGGTTATCCAATAGTATAGAGGTGGTGTCTGTACATCTGGTTACCAGGCTGGCAGCTCCCACACACCAAAGGATTCCCACCATTTCCCTGGTTTGTAATGTAAAACAATGGATCTGAGGTAGAAGCGCCACACCATGAGTTGCCAGTCCATTTCCTTTTTGATATTCCAAAGTAATATCAAAAAGAAGATCAAATGAGGAGGCCAAGACGTTTGGAGGCCCAACCCCACTCTCTTCCTATAAAAATAGGAGGCAATATGAATGGACTACGTTAGGAGTGGACTATTGGTTTTCTTTGGACCAGTGTAGTGCCAGGCACAGGGCGGCTGAGGAATGTATCTAAACTGGAGCAGACCGAATCTGGTGCAGTTGCCGATAATAACCAATCAGCTTCTCTCTTCAGTTTTTTCAGTTACACTGTTAGACAACTCTCTGCGCTTTTTAACCTAACGCACTGCTAGCGAGCAGCGTAGCCGCCACGATGTATGGAACTGCCCCAGTGTGCCCAGACACTTTTCCTGGACGCCGAACTTCAGGGTAGTAGAGGGTGCGTACTGAGGACACAGGCGCATGGGCACATAAGGTCTCCAAGGAGGAGTGAGACAATGTAAGGTAGTGAACACTAGGTCACTGTTTTGTCTGATGAAGGGACCGCTGATGGTTCCGAAACATTGCTGTCCACCTTGTATGCTTAGCGTCTAAATAAAGGCGTCTGGACACATTGGGGGGCATTTATCAAAACTGGGGCAAACAGAATCTGGAGCAGTTGCCCATGGCAACCAATCAGCATTTCTCTTCAGTTTGCTCAGGTAAGATTTGAAAATGAGGCAGAGAAGCTGATTGGTTGCAGTGCAAATCTGCTCCAGATTTTGTCTCTAATGCTATAATGTAAGGCAGTGAACGCACCCTGAAAACGCGCACGTGGAAGTGTCTCTGTGGGACACTGTAAGAAGAATAGACACCGAAGCATTGGACATCGACACAAGCGCTGAGGGTAAGACTTGAAACGAGCGGAAGGAAAAAGATATATACATCAAGCGGCATCTTATTAGGTAAGTCTTTACACCAGCATTTGGAGGAGGGGGTGGGGCAAACTGCACCCCTCCAGCTGTGGTGCCACTACAAATCCCATAATGCACCTGTCTCTGGGAGTCATGCCTGTGAGAATCTTGCAATGCCTCCTGGGTCTTGTAGTTCCACCACAGCTTGAGGGCCAGAGTTTTAGTGCAGGGGTGGGCAAACTGGCCCTCCAGCTGTGGTGAAACTACAAATCCCATGATGCATCTGTCACTGGGAGTCATGCCTGTTGCTGTGAGAACATTGTAATGGGACTTGTAGTTCTACCACAGCTGGAGGGCAGAGTTTGCCCACCCCTGATTCATGGCCACAAATTTGAAACACAGAAGCTGATGGGTAGACATGGGCAAATGCTCCAGATAAATTCCCTTCACTTTATATGGACTATGAGTGGACTGTTGGTGGTCTTTAGACCAGTGCAGTGCAAGGTGCCTGTTAAGCAGTCCAAGAAGGCGCTGTGCAGCCAGGAGAGGCTGTGAATGGCAGCCAGCCAGCCGTGTGGATGGGGTGCAGAGTGACACGTTGAGGAAGCAGACACAGGTAAATAGATTGAGGGAGGAGAGAGATGAGGGAGGGGACAGACGCAGCACGCAGTCCCTGTCCCTGCCTCCCCCCACACACACATGCAGGGTCCTCTCCTCAATGTGGGACCCTCCTTCACTGACAGAGCCTCCTCACAGGCTGAGGGAGGAGGACAGCAGCTTCTCTCTTGCACCTAGACTACTGGCAGCATGGAGCTCATTGTAGGACTGCACACCTCTCTGCCAGCACTCGGTTTTCCTGCTGTCAGTTTCACAGCTTTTAATTAGGCATCACCACCCCTCTATAGCCAGCACCCCCTCCCTCTGCCTCACTCCCTCCCTCCTTCCTCTGGGAAGCTAGGGGGAACAAAGGAGGAGGGGGACAAGGAAAGAGGGGCAGACGGGGGGCAGGTGGAAATTAGACATCCCCGGGAGCTGAGCAGAGAGACAGTCGTGCACGAGCAGCAGAGTGACCGCCGTGCACGAGCAGAGAGAGACAGCTGCGGGGAGAGACAGGTGACATCAGGAGAGCGTCTGTCACCTGCTGCAAGACAAGGGGGGCAGAGGACACTCATCTGATTTCAAGGAGAAACCCCCCCGCCCCCCCCCCCGGGGGCCATCACAGCTCCACATTACAGGATCATTTAATTTTCCCTTTGCGGAGGGATCCTGGCACTGGTTTTGGAAGGAGGAGCTGGCATCTTCAATTTTGTCACCAATACCATCTGATCTTTATTCCATTTGATGCCATCGATCTTGTCCTTTTGGGTGCTCAGGAATACCATCGTTGACGATTTGGACGCGGTCTCCTCTTTGATGCCCCCTCGTTTTTATGTGGAGAAGATATACATACTTTCCTAGCCATCACCCCCATATTCAGGATGCCCAGTAAATCTTCTGCCATCTAGTGCCTTGATCTTTTGGGGGGGCTCAGCCCCCTGTTCTGCTCCGCTTTGCCGTCTTACCGACCCCCACTCCCCCTTCAAACCATGAAGCCTTTGGAGAAATTTTTAAAGAAGCAGAGCTCTCATATCTCAGGTCCTAAGCACCTCCACCGCAGGCAGAGCGTGTCGAAAATCCTGCCCTCCTTCCTGAGGGATAACCCGGGAGATTCGTCTGGTGGGGAGAAATGCGAGGAAGACCCCAGTGCCGGACCCACGCCTTCCCACGACTGCTTGGAGCTGCCGGATGGACTGCGTTCCCCTCTTTCCTTCTCTTCGGATGAACTGTCACCTTCAGAACCTGTCACCCCGCCACCTGGGTCTGGTGGATGGACACTCTCTCCTCCTGGGCCGCTGCTTGCCCCAGATACCCCAGAGGCTCTCCTGGGGAGGGTATTGGACCAGTTACTAACTGCCCCAAGACTAAGCGATGCGGCCGGTAAGTCAAGAATGAAGGGATGGACAGAATTGATGTATTATGACCAAAGGCTCAGTTCACCGAGCTAGATCAATCCTTATTTGCCATATCAATCCGTATTGAGTGCTTAAGATAGCAATCACATGCCTGAAATAACGATCGGTATGGCAAAAAACACTTGCGTCATAGCTTGGTTAATTAAGTCACGAATTTAACATTCTTTACTAGAATTGTCTTTCATAGTATTGGTGGTACCAACGCTGGATTTGACGTCATGGTCATCCAGGTCAATGCCTATGGTTCTTTCTGTACTGCCATCTGAATACTTTGATACAGAGTTCAGGAGGCAATCAGTCCAGCTTTAGAGCCAACCGGCATTGGAGCAAGGAATATGAGCAAGGGTAGGCAAACTCCAGCCCTCTAGTTAGGTACAACTGCAATTTTTAGGTGGAGAGGATGAGATATGACCCAATGAGGATATAGGTCTGGGGTGGGCAATCTCTGACCCTCCAGTTAGGTATGATATGACCCAATGAGGATATAGACCAGGGGAGGGCAAACTCCAGCCCTCCAGTTACAGTAGGTACAACTTCAATTTTTAGGTGGAGAGGATGACATATGACCCAATGAGGATATAGATCAGGGGTGGGCAAACTCCAGCCCCCCCAGTTAGGTACAACTGCAATTTTTAGGTGGCGAGGATGAGATATGACCCAATGAGGATATAGATCAGGGGTTGGCAAACTCCGGCCCTCCAACTGTGGTGATACTACAGCTGGCACAACTGCAATTTTTAGGTGGAGAAGATGAGATATGACCCAATGAGGATATAGACATATGAGATACCATTTTTAAGTGCTTAATAAAGGTACCAGCACCAAGACTGCCACCCTGATCCTGACTTCACTACCTAATGAGTCATTGACCCAGAACAAGCCTTGCAGGACTTTTCAGGCCTTTCAAATTGTGCCTGGCTGCATGCTTGTTCCGGAGTAGTGACACTCTAGGCCAGCGTTTTTCAGCCTCTTTATCCCAGAGGAACCCTTAAAATAATTTGTAGGTCTCAGGGAACCCCTGCTAAAATGAATTCATTATTGGACAGGAGGAAGAATTCCACCATTCTGTTGGTCAGAATGCCACCCTTACAGAAGGCTATAAAGATCATTGGTGGCATGGTGCTGGCTCTGCCAAATGGCTTTGGATTGGGAATTATGGAAGCACCATCAGAAGGGTGATCAGTCAGCCGCAGGTCAGGGAACCCCTGTTAAAATGAATTAATTGGTGGTCAGGATGAAGCATGTAGCTTTGGATTGGGAATTATGGAGGTACCATCAGAAGGGTGATCAGTCAGCCGCAAGTCAGGGAACCCCCTGCTAAAATGAATTAATTGGTGGTCAGGATGAAGCATGCCCCCCCTTTACGTTGGTGGTCAGAATGCCACCCTTACAAAAGGCTAAAAAGTAATTGGTGACATGGTGCTGGCTGTGCCCAGTGGCTTTGGATTAGGAATTATGGAGGCACCATCAGAAGGGTGGTCAATCAGCCACAGGTCAGGAAACCCCTAGCTACGTCTGGAGGAACTCTAGGGTTTGATGTAACTCAGGTTGAGAATGGCTTCACTTGGTGAATAAAGCCAGGACCAGGATGGCAGCAAAGGGTCATACATCTTTAAAACCCAAGTTAACAGCTTCCATATTTCTCTCCACCGGTAGCGGCTGCAATGTTTCTGTCCTCACATGCCGGGCAGTTGCCAGTAGCCCATGATGTGTCATGGACCTTAGACTGGAAGATATGACATCATGAGGTGTATCTTGCATTGATTACAATGGCTACGTGGGAAAAGCATAATGTAAGTAGTGTATATATATACAAATGTGAAACAGAAGACAACAAAATTATGAACCTTTTCACACCCTAACTTTATTTACCAGCTAAATACAGTGTATGGATATGTTCAGGAGATACCTTCACGGGTCTGTTTATCTAAACCAGTGGTGGCCAACTTACCACACAGACGGGTGCTCAAAACTGTGGCCCCCGATGCCACCAAAGAGCCTCACATTATATCTAGTATGTGTAATGTTATGGTAGACTGTAAGAGACCAGTGACATGAGACTGCTAGAGATAACAACTACTTTACATATCAGTGCTCCCTACCACCAACTTTAAATGGATCACCACATTGATAGTCCCTGTAGCAGGATCCATTACAAAAGAACGGGGACAAAAATACATCAAAGGAGAAAAGGGAATGAACAGAAAAGGAAAAGTAAGAAAGTGTTAAACAAGCAGACCTAACCATTAAGCTAGCTGAAGCCAATGTAAGGATTATGTTTCCTTTACTGGTGTGGTTGACACTGCGGGTACTGTAGTGCCATGCGTTTATTCTCATTCTCTACCTCCTCATTATAACCAAATCCAATGCAGATTAATGCTGGCCATATACTGGCATCGCTTTATTCCCCCATCCAAATTAAACAGTGTGGATGGGTGAAACTCCCCTGCAGGGCTATTGTATTCTGACAGCTCGTACCCATGGCTGTCAGAACAGTGACTGCACCAGAACAGTGACTGCACCAGATGATGACATGATGACTCTCAATCTCCATGTTATATTTTTATATAATTTTGAATGGGTGGGAGCACCCATAACTAACATGGATCTATATTGTCTCTTTAGTTCCCATATCAGTAGACTTGCTTTCCTTGGCCATCATGAGGACTTCCCAATCTCTATGTTATATTTTCATATTTTTATTGATGGGTGGGAGTACCCATAACTAACACGGATCTATATTGTCTCTTTAGTTCCCATATCAGTAGACTTGCTTTCCTTGGCCATCATGAGGACTTCCCAATCTCCATGTTATATTTTCATATTTTTATTGATGGGTGGGAGCACCCATAACTAACACGGATCTATATTGTCTCTTTAGTTCCCATATCAGTAGACTTGCTTTCCTTGGCCATCATGAGGACTTCCCAATCTCCATGTTATATTTTTATATTATTATTGATGGGTGGGAGCGCCCAAAGCCAACATGGATAGATATCTTCTCTTGAGTTTGTAGATCAATAAAGGTGCTTTCTTTGTCCATCATGATGACTCCCAATCTCCATGTTAGTTTTTTTTATCATTTTGGATGGGTGGGAGCACCCAAAGCTAACACGGATAGATATCTTCTCTTGAGTTTCTAGATCAGTACACTTGCTTTCCTTGGTCATCATGATGACTCCCAATCTCCATGTTATATTTTTATATTATTATGGATGGGTGGGAGCACCCAAAGCTAACATGGATAGATATCTTCTCTTGAGTTTGTAGATCAATAAAGGTGCTTTATTTGGCCATCATGATGACTCCCAATCTCCATGTTAGTTTTTATATCATTTTGGATGGGTGGGAGCACCCAAAGCTAACACGGATAGATATCTTCTCTTGAGTTTCTAGATCAGTACACTTGCTTTCCTTGGTCATCATGATGACTCCCAATCTCCATGTTAGTTTTTATATCATTTTGGATGGGTGGGAGCGCCCAAAGCTAACACGGATAGATATCTTCTCTTGAGTTTGTAGATCAGTACACTTGCTTTATTTGGTCATCATGATGACTCCCAATCTCCATTTTAGGTTTTTATATCATTTTGGATAGGTGGGAGCACCCAAAGCCAACAGGTATATAGGAACTGAGTTGGGAATGATTGCAGGGAGTTCTCAGTGTTTGAGTATACGAGACATATTAAAGTCAAGGCGCTGACTCAGCTCACCAGGATCTACTACGGTTAAAATATCACCTTTGGAGACTCTTTGGGATCCAGGTAGGCGGCACATTAAAGCAAATAGGGAACATGTAGTTCCAGACACAATAGACAATTATCCGAGATAAAAGCCTTTAATTGTATTTTTTAGACATCTTGGCTCCCTGACTCCCCCAGCCCTGCCTTAAAGGCACTAAAAACTCTTTTTCTGGAATTCATGAAATGTCTTGTAAACACTTGGTTGCGGTGACAAATGGCAGAACTTGCAATGGATTCATGTAGATGTCAGCAAGGTGTAAATGAATCTGTCGCAGGTCTTGATAGAATTGTGGCAAGCATCTCTCCTGCGAGGTGATGGAGATGGGAGAGTAAGGGCAATGTATCAAATGGTGCAGATAAGAACGATCTAAATTGTTGCATCTGTCATACTAATAATTAAAATGTTGCCAAATTTTTGTGAATTTGGTGCAAGGCTTCCAGCTGATGTTGATGGGTTGAACTGTCCACCATCATCTAATGTCACTCGGAGCTCCCATTAGTTATATCTAAAGCTGCCAATACACCTTACGAATATCAGCCGATTTTCGTATGCGATCGCATTTTTGTCCGATATTCGTACGGTTGATGGGGAGTGTACAACCGCAAATACTGTACAATCAATCGACTTGACTATCCAGCAGGTTAGAAAACTTCGGTCCATCGTAGGATTTTCGCAAGGTTGGTGGCGTTTCCGTACGTCAAAATTCGTACGATTTACACTGCACATGCGCAGACCAAAATACGTGCGGTTGATTACCGCAACTCGTCCAGGTGCCTTTCTTTTAATTACTGCTGATCCAACCTTGCGATAATCGGGGCAGGATGGGGCCGCTGTTCGAAAATCAAAATGTTTCGTCTGATGATGGCAAGGTGTATGGGCAGCTTAATGCAGTCATTTTGTACCCCCTGCCCTCTTTGTAATAGAAGCAGTTGGGTAGATCTTGGAATTTTGGTGGGAATGCCCAGATCTTATAGTTTTCCCACAATATAAAAAGTTATCATGTGATTTCAGCTTTCCAGCAACCACACAGAACTGAAATATTATTTGAGGGATTGTATGTATGCCTGTATCTCTTGGCCTAATAAAAGTAGAACATAAGCCAACACTTTTTATTTACTTGTGGATAAAGCAAGGGATAGTTATAACCCCGTCAGCTCTTTTTGTCATCTGTTTCCCCTCGGGGGGACTTCCCTTCACTTCCTGTCCGAGGGAAATGGAAGAAGGAAATGCCTGGCGGTCAGCAGGGTCATCAGAAGTAGTCTCCCCATTGGAAGATTTCCCATCTGTTCCTGTGACTACTCAAAATGTGGGACTTTCTTTTATTTTTGGTGATGACGCTCACCAGGACAACTAGAGAGGGTGACTCCCCCATCCTATATATATATATATATATATATGAGGAGAGGTGG